>NC_050194.1:26858862-27143862 GCF_008315115.2 Sander lucioperca | reverse complement strand
CGCAGGTGGGAGCAATGAGTGGAGGTTAGTCTCGCATTGCCAGACCTTCCTTTAAGTCGTTTTAGTCGTGCGAGAGAGAACTCAGATTGGACAGATAGTCTAGCTAGCTGTCTGGATTTACCCTGCAGAGATCTGAGGAGCAGTTAACCATAGTCCTCAGAAATCCACCAGAGGTTAGAACACCAACACAAAGAAAGAGGAAGGTAAGGGACATCGGGCCTGAAAACAATCCCTCAAGTGTAACGTCGTCGATATAGACTAGGTGGAGGTACAGTAGATAGTCCTACAGCTCAGTATCTCTTTAAGCTCCGGCCTTTTTAACGTGAACCGGCTCATGGCTGGATAGGAAAACCCGGAGTTAACTGAGCCAGCTGATTACCAGTTATCCAAGATCATCAAGGTTATACTCAGTGACGTTGGCTAACCCAGAGCTTTGTGGCCCCTGGTCAATAAATCAATCGATCGATTTGTCCCATTAAATCGTGCAAGGTACAATTCCAGCAAAATGTAATCCCATCAGCTCTTTCAGCCTGTGCATGATTCATCATGAAGCAGAATGTGGCCATCAGATCGGCACACAGGAAAAGAATCACCCGGATGAATTGGCACAGACACTCCAGGATCCTGCCATGTCTCGGTGAACTACAGCTACAGCTCCCGGCATCTGGCTGGAAACCCAGCTCGCCGTCCGACGCCTGCACGCCGGCCAGCAGGACGCCCAGCAGAGAAGTCGCAGTTAGTGTTCAGTTCCTCGCTTGCCTTGGTGCCCCCTATGATGCAGAGATGGTCTTGCTTGTCCATGTAGTCGGGATCGTAGCCATAGGGTCGTAGCCATCTTCACCTTTTCCTCTGCGTTTACTCAGACATTTATATTGACAACTTCAAAGGCCAGCGAGTCAGAAAGACATTAGGAGAGCAGGCAGAAGTTGCTTTCTCATTCCTGATGAGGGACTCATAGCCACGTACCGTCACTCTCTAACGTCAACTTTATAAAGCCCAACTAATATTTGAAAAATAGACAATTCAGCATACATTTTGCAGCGCTGACTGAGAGGCAACTGGAGAGGTCCACACCTTGTAAAACAATGTCTGTTGTGAAAAAAGTGTATTTGATCACTTTAGGACCGATAGGACTGTGTCACAAATCCAGTCTGCCCTTAACCAGTGGTCAGGTATGGAGCTCCAGGCGTGGAGTTCATGGGTCTACATGATGAGAATGCTGCCGTCACACAGGTGCACTTCCTCCCCTGCCAGGTACAGTCAAAGAACATATATGGCAGCATTTCTGCTTTTTAAAGTAGCCTGCCTTGTTTAACATAGAGGAGACAGGAACTGTATTCCCTGCTAGCCACAAAGTGAATGCCTTTTTTAATAGCCTTTTGGACTGTATTGATTGATTGTGTCTCATGTTTAGGTTGAATTGGTGACTCTTCTGGATGACAACAGTCTTCACATGTGGACTTTAAGAGCTCATAAGGGACTCTCTGAACTTCTGGAGATAGGACGCTTCACACTCACTGGGCCACCTGGGTAAAACACGCAGACACACTCGGACAGGTTTCCCCCTTTCTTAACCCTTTTCCAGTGCAGTTAGTTTTCAAGGAGCCTTTTTAAGGAACCTCTGAATTATACCTACATTTAAACCAAATTAATTGGTTCCAGTTTGGTTTCAGTGATGCAGTTTCTGCCCCCCAAAAGTTCCTGATCCTGAGGTAGTACTTTCTAATCGCTCAGGAGTTAGAAAGGCCGAGCTGACTGATCAAACACAAGCTTCCAGACTGGAAAATGATTTAGTTTCTGGGACTCTATAGTTCTTGAAAAGGCATATCCATCAAGGCACTGCATAATCGCCCAGTTTGATGAATTCTGTATAAACATGCTGTGTACTAGAGCTGCAACGATTAGTCAATAAATCAATTAGCTAATCAGAAGAAAATGAATCTACTATTTTGATAATGATAAAATCATTTCAGTCATTTTTCAAGCATAGCTGTCATGCCTGTGAGGATTGCAGGGTTTCCCCCAGAAGAGCTATAAAGCCTGGCTGGGGCCAGTCACAGCCTGATGGCAGCATTCATGTAGTTGTTTTAAATAGTTGTTGTATTAATACATCACCTAGGGCTTTTAGAAATTACTCTTCACTATTTTCTGACATTTTATTGACCAAGCAATTATGGAGAAAAAAATGGGCACATTCAGAGATAATGCAAATAATCGTTAGCTGTAGCCCTGCTTTATACAAACGGCAGCTGTCCATCATTCCCCCAAGTGATCTCCCCCTTCTTCTCCTCCTCCTCAGTGCCCCTCCAAGTGTGACCAGAGTGACGGCAGTGCTGGCTCACTCCTCCGGGGAGCTGCTGCTGTTGGGGACAGAAGGAGGACACGTCTTTGTCGTTGAAGTCCCAGGGTTCAGAGAGCTGGAGGAGAGAAACATTAGTCTGGACCAAGTGGCCAGCAGGTCGGCAACCACAACACACCGCACGTCGTTTACAGCCCTGATTTTACATTGTCATAATAATGAGGCCGATGACAATAGTCTACAAATCAACAGCATTTATAGCAATGTGTCCAGGATCTCACTCAAATCTTTGTCTAGCCAACAATATAGCAGATTACATTACAAGATGAATTTGGGTGGATGTTGTCTTTCACAGTCCAAACTGCAAAGCAGCACACATGTTGGCATGTATCATGTGTTCAAAAACTAGAAAACAAACACTCCTGGGACACGGAAAGTGATTTTATTTTTAATTATTTAGGAATATGTTCCACGTTAGCATGATATCAAACAAAATGTTGAATATATTCAGATTTGACTCGGGGCCTTCCAACAAGAAAATGGACCTTTTTTATGGTGCTTACCATTTCAGTTTTTGTTCTGCTATAGTGGCCCCACCCAAAGCCATTCTGGCCGTCTCAGATTTCACCTGGCTTCTCTCAAATTGCTCGCCACTCGCGCCGAAAAAAAAGAAGCTGTGTTGTATTTCTCAGATTATGCTTTTCCTGTATTAAGTTAAGGTAGGAGCATTGACTTAGGAACTGTTAATCTGTAATGTTTGTTTTCCTAAATTTAGGCCATAACCATAATTACCATGGTTACCAAACAGTTGAGATAGGATCTGCAAGTGAAGAGGTTTCTGTAATACAGTCCCAGGCTCTCCTTTTTTGGGCCTTTTTTACACCTGTAGTTTGTTTGCTTTGGTACCAATCACTTGATGAGTTTGTAAACTTGGAGCGATTTCCCCTTGGTTTGGTTTGGTTTCACACCTGGAAAAAATCCAAGCGTACTAAAATGCATCATTACAAACCACGCAAGATTGTTCACTCTTTTATTGGTCAGATGTGTCTGGGGCGGGAGCAAGAAGGTAAATACAGGAAGAAGGTCCTGTGTAGACTAGTTCATATTTCTTACATCTCCATGGTCAAACCAGCTCATTTCATGTAAATAATCAGACATTGTTTCACGAGCGACCTTACTACATCTGCGTGTGTGTGGCATTGTAGGCCTTTATTTGATAGGACAGTTTTAGGCATGAAAGGGGAGAGAGGGGGGGGATGACATGCAGCAAAGGGTTTTTTGGTTGAGCAAAAAAAATAAAATCTCCATTTTTGTTGCTATGAACGTGGATTGGGTCAAGTGCCAACAACTAACAATTAAATATCAATATAACCTGACCAATAATCACTTATGAAGGGAGGGTTGTATTTGTTTGGCAGTTGAGTTCAAATATCAACAATCTTTGGAAGAATCACTTCCTGCACCTTTAAGACCTTAGGTAAAGTTAGCAATTAATTGCGGTTCAACAAAGAAACTGTGATTATGGAAAAAAAAATGATGTAATAATTGTTACAGGCCTAGTTCCGTCTCCATTCTTCCTGATGCGTGTCTCTTTCGTTCTTTCCTCTCTCCCATGTTTCTCCTCTTTCCACTGTCTCCTCCAGTGTACCAGACGACTACATCGGCCGCAGGAATCTGGAACACGTAGAGGCCTTACAGGAGAACCCGGTCAACCCGAACCAGGTTGTTATTGGCTACGGACGAGGTCTCATGGTCATCTGGGATCTGGAAAGACAGTGTGCCGTCCAGCACATCCCTGCCACGCAGGTAACTGTTCTATAGCTCGGTGTGGGGCCCGTGACCTGAATACCAGCACGTCCTGGATAAACTGTGGTTAAAACCAGCGTGCTTAATCTTGGCATTTGCCTCTGTGTATTTTCCATGTAACCGTAGCAACTGGAGAGTGTGTGGTGGACCGAGGACGGAGGCTACATTCTCAGTTCACACAGCGATGGGAGTTACTGTCAGTGGATGGTGAGTGGCGAGGACGAGGACGAGGAGAAATCCGACATTCCTTATGGTGAGCATAAAGAAGTGTCCGCTGCATAATTCTCTTCGCTGCTTGAAATGTGCATTTGTTTTTTTTGGAGGCTGATGATGACTTGTCTTTTATTGCTGCAGGACACTTCCCCTGCAAGGCCATTTCTAAAATAGTTCAGCTACCTACAGAAGAAGGGTGAGTTGGCTTTATTCACCAGTGAGACCACATTTGTGCCATCTGTTGTCCTCCCTCAGTGGAAGTGGTTCTAACGTCCTCACCGTTCTAATGTTTAACTTTATTTCCCAGGTGTGTCACATTGCCTGTTACACATTAATCTCTGTGCAAACTGAACGTGTGTGTGTGTGTGTGTGTGTGTCTAGGCCTCCGTTCCTCCTGTTCAGCGGTGGTATGCCCAGGGCCAGCTACGGGGACAGACACTGTATCACAGTGATCCACAGTAAAACACACGTGGCTCTGGACTTCACCTCCAGGATCATCGACTTCTTCACCATCAGAGACGGCCCGCAGCACACAGGCAGGCAACACACACACACACACCCACAAAAGTAACTGCCGAATGGCAAACGCACTCATGCACAGCTTTGGGAAAGGAAGCTGTTTCTCAAAGCTTTTAGGGGGAATTTCTTGGATTTAGATTATGTAAATTTTTAGTCCATGAGCAAGTTATTTCCAAAGACATCAGATCCATTTCTATTTTATTTTTTGAAACTGTGGTATTCTATGTATTTCCCCCTTTTCCCTCAATTTGGAAGGAACCTTCTGCAGTAATCTGATTTCTACTAAATAAAAATGCAAATTTGAAATGGCTCTGTACTTGACCGGGTATCAAATCTCGATACTTTGTTGGTATCGACAGAAAATGTACCCATATGGACTAGACTCAGTGCTCTGGATATTTTTCCGTTTTGGAACTGAGAACACTGGGGGTAGTGTGTTTCACAGCGTGGGGATGCCACGGCGTAAAGTTGAGACCGACTTGAGAACTTTTGGGGAAACATGAGACATGACCCTGTCATGAATGTGTCCTAAACATTATAAACGAGTCAAACGTTTATGACATAACCCTTCTTTTAGTAAGTGTCATTCGATTTTTGTCATGACAAGTTAGGGTAAGGGACATGACATTCCACCCCGCAGCACAACCATGCGGAAAATCACCAGATCGTTTTTCGTCTGAATGCAGCTTAAGGGCCATTCTGCCAATTTTACACATCAAACTCAGTTTACTCAGTTTGCTATCAAAAGATTTCATCTTGCAAATGTTATAACAGACATTTGGGTGTGCTCACTTTTGGTTTGGCTTTCAAAGAAGTCGTTTGGATCATTTGTTTAAACTGGGTCTTTGTTTTTAGTGTGATTTTCTCTTTTTTTTTCTTCAGGTATTTATAACATTTTCAGATGTTCTCAGCTACTAACACAGCACTGTAGAGAAAAGCCTAGACAAGCAAGACTAGAGCTGGGCCATATGGGAAAAAAAATCAATGTCGTGATATTTGACCAAATAAATTGATGCCGATATTGTAGGGTTGACTATTGTTGCTTTCACAAAATATTTACACAATATTAGCTATGATAAATATTCACCAATAATGCGCATATAATAGCTAAGTGGGTAACGGCAAATACTTGAACAGGTAACAGCTAGTTAGTCTGGTAAGTTCAGATAATGATGACTTTACTGTGATGCAGGCTGTAACACCATGAAAAGACAACACTAGTTTCATACTGTATTATGATATCCAAAATTTAAGAAGATAACTAGCCATATATATCATGTCGATAGAAAATGGATGTATTTCCCAGCCCTAAGCAAGACTAACCTATCCCAGGTCAGTGTGTACAGTATTTATATCTAACCCAGGGTTCTTTGTTTTTTAGGCCAGGGACCCCTTAGCTGAAAGAGAGACCGAGTAGGGACCCCCTACTGTGAATAATAATAATAATAATAATACATTTTATGTATTTATATACTCGGATATTTTACAGTAAAACCATGGTAGGTCCAATAAAAGCAGCCGGTGAAGCAATAAAACACAAAACCTAAAAACAAGCATATTAAACAAGTAAAACGATAAAACCTGCAGTAGATTAGATATATTGTATACAATTGAGTTGCATATTAAACTGGGGCGAATGGATGAAAATAAATGGTTATCATTTATACATCATGTTTTAACAGACATGTGAAAGGCACCGTGAATCCTTTAGCTTAACTGTATGGCTACCATGGTGGCTACCTTACCTATAGCAAGCTTATCTTCAGTGTGTAAATAATGAATTTATTTTCACAAATAGGCCAATTTATCCCCTAACCCCGATTCTCCACCGGGCGCGTCTTTGCTGCGTTCCGTCCTCCGCCACGCGCCATACCACACCGGGGGAGCGTCTTGCTGCCCGACTCGCAGATTATATTGTCTCTACAAGTACATTACAGAACAATCCCGTGTTTATTAAACTAGTATCTACCTTCCACTCCAGGCACTCCTACAGTTAGACTCTGGGCCCTGTCTTGCACCCGGCACAGCGCAAAGCCCGATGCAAGTGTCTTTGCTAGTTTAAGACCAACGCAGCTGTCAATTTCCGTCCCGGCTGTCTGAACGCCCCGCAGCTCCCGTGAAAATAATCCTGCCACGTGTCTTCAGTGGAGCGGAGAGCCGCTTCATGCACGGCTGGTGGAATATCAAGCGTTTACTTGAATGGCAGCGATTGCTCGCGGTGGTAAATGGTGCTAAGGGTCACAGACCCCCTGCTGAAGATCTCTGATCTAAACTCTGTCCCTCTGCAGGAGACCCCAGTGCGCTGGTGGTGCTGGTGGAGGAGGAGCTGGTAGTGATTGACCTGCAGACGGAGGGCTGGCCCGTCATCCAGACACCGTACCTGGTTCCCCTCCACAGCTCGGCCATCACCTGCTCCCACCACGTCTCCGCCATCCCCCTCAAACTGTGGGAGAGGGTCATCGCCGCTGGAGAACTGCAGAACACACACTACTCCAAAAAGGTAGGCATGGGGTTGGTTTTTTCCAGAAATTATTAAGGGTTCCCTTTTGTATAAATAACAATCCACTTGACTGTAGGTCTTTCATTTAAAAAAAAGAGTTCCATTGAGTTAATTTTCACTCACTTTCTGCCATCCCTTTGTGTTGATTGTCATGATTTTTCACTGTTTTTGTCACATCACAAGGAATTTCAAAATAAATATTGGTAGAAATTGTTAAAAATGACTATTTTCCATACGGATGACAGTATTTTAAGCCGTAACTGTGTGAAACCTAATTACTTCACTCCAATGATGCTACGCTTTCTTCAGACATTTTAGTCCCATCTCGTAAACATTGCCCTTATTAGAAAAATTTTTCCCTTTAAAATGTCAGTCTGTTTCAGACTTTGACAGACTCAGAGTTCAGTACTGTTTGACCAGAACCATGGGTACAGTATACCATGGATGTAAATAAATGGACATTTTGATTTTCCAACTAGGTTTAGGGCTCCATTAACCTCTACCAGTATGTTTAAGCACATTTGTGCAAGTCACAGTCAGTAACAATAACAATACAAATCCGAATATAACGGTACCTCTGCTGAGAGACATCTGCGTGGGGGCGCCTGGGTAGCTCACCTGGTAGAGAGTGCGCCCATTGTCCAGAGGCTCAATCCTCGCCGCGGCGGTCATGGGTTCGATTCAGACCTGCGACCCTTTGCTGCATGTCGTTCCCCCCCCCTCTCTCCCCTTTCAAGTCTAAGCTAGGCCTAAAAAAAAAAAAAACCCACATACAAAACCTGTATGTGACTCTCCTCAGACTCTAAAGCTGTTCATCATATATGGTATGCTGTATCCTGAATGTGGACAGATTCCTTCATTTCTGGTTGAACAGATGGCATTAAGGAGGTATTATTGTTAAACTTTTCATTTCCCCTCTCTTCCATGCAGCCATGGCCAATAACAGGAGGCCAGAACCTGGCCCCAGACCCTCCGCAGAGAGACCTGCTGCTCACAGGGTCAGTTCTGAACTCAGACAAATAAAGTCCAGTTCAGACCAAAGATTCACAACGAGACGGAACCGTAAGAACGGCGCAGAGAAAAGTTTCAGCGGCCTGAACAGCTCAGCTCGACTCAAACCAGCTGATGGTGACGCTGAGACTCAGCTGGTCGAGTCTCAGAGGCTGGTTTTAGAACGTAAGGGACCTGGGTCACCTGTTTCAACAGCCAATAGAGAAGTCAGCTGGTAAAGTCAGCTACAATAAAATGATCCATAATCCATTGTATTTCTGTTAAAAACTGTTAACAGAGGCTCAACGTGCGCCCGCGAGCACGTACGGTGGAGCGAGCTGGAGAGGGAGACAAAACCGTGAATCGGAGAAATAAAACGTATCTCACTGATTCATCTCTTGTAGAAATGTAACTGTAGCTCAATATCACTAACGTTATCCACATTCATATTTGGATGCAACAAATGATATATCCAGCTATAAAAAAAGCCTGGAAGTCGGAAGTTAGGATGGAAGTACAAAGAGTCGTTGCTATGGAGATGATACACCGTCTTGTCTCATTGGTGTGAACTGGCAGGTTTCAGAACGCTGCAGACCGGCGCGTTGCAAGTTTACACTTGTTTCGTTGCGAATCTTTGGTCTGAACTGGGCTTAACATACTGCAAATTGGAACATTTCTTTGACAGATTTAACAATATCAAGTTTATTTGTGTGTGTGTGTGTGTGTGTGTGTGTGTGTGTGTAGGCATGAGGACGGGACAGTGCGTTTCTGGGATGCATCAGGAGTCTGTTTGTATCCCATGTACAAGTTAAGCACAGCTGGAGTGTTCCACACAGATGCTGACCCCAATGATAACATGAACCAAGGCACCGAAGGAGAGTGGCCGCCATTCAGAAAGGTGTGTGTCTGTTATAAAAACCTCTTACAAACCTTTTCTGGAGCTTTTAAGCTCAACTTTCAGTTGAAAAAAAAGCTTTGGAACAACAAACAAGGTAAGATGTTTGTGTCAAACCACTGTTTCTAAGGTCAAGAATGAATTGTGTCAATGAACTGTCCAATCAGAACTGGGGGGGGGGTGTCTAACTGCATGTCAATCACTGCTCATGCACATGCATTCATTCTCCCTTGTAGGGGGAGGGGCTTAGGAGACCGTTTTGGGCTTTAGCAGAAAGGGGGGAGGGACTGAGAAGTTGTCGATATTAAAATTTTTGGGCTAAGTCCTGGATCTTCACAATCCCACCTACAGCACCTTTAACCGCTAACCGACAATAACATTTTTTGCCGATAACACAGTTAAAAACAATATTTAATTATATATTTTTATTTTAATGACGTCTCTATCCACTACACAGCACTTAAAGAAAACACACAAGGCCAAATAGCTCCTAAATTACTACATTGCAAAGGCTGTTTTTAAACGGAGTCCGACGCAGTCGCTCCACATTAAACAGACACGGAACGCGGACAGTATGTCCGAGCCTCCCGGACGGGTGAACTAAGGCTCTGTTGCCTGCTTGTCTGTTAAAGGTTGTTAGGGACGCAAAAAAAAAAAAATAAAATGTATAACTGAAAGCCTCAGTTACAAAACTAGAGATTGAGTTTGTAAGGTGTGTGTGTGTGTGTGTGTGTGTGTGTGTGTGTGTGTGTGTGTGTGTGTGTGTGTGTGTGTGTGTTTTAATCATTGAGGATCTAACAAAGAAACTGTTTAGTGGCATCATGGGAAATGTAGGATCCATCGTTTTTGGAGCTCCACTCATACTAGGGACTCAAATTCAGGATATCTCTGCTTATGCTACTTTGACTATTTTTTAAATCTGTCTCATACAATTCTCCTAACTTTTATACATGTACAATACTTAATTGCTGACATACCTATGCTTTATTTTTAACTATTGTCCAGGTTGGCTGTTTTGACCCTTACAGTGATGACCCGAGGCTCGGCGTTCAGAAGATCCACCTTTGTAAATACAGTGGTTATCTGACTATAGCTGGCACAGCTGGACAGGTGAGATCATTGTTGTCCTACGGCTATACACATTACCTGTCATTTACAGTGTTTTCCCTCGCTTTGTGGCAGACTTAGCTGTGCGTATTTGGCGGCGGGGTGATGGTGGTTATGCATCCTCCATCAAGAAAATGTTACGCTTTTCAATTTAAAAAAAATGCAATTTCCTGATATATTTTGTGTCTTTGTGTGGTTGTGTCTAATCCTAACCCCGCTGAAAGATAAAACTTAAAATAAGTCCAACGCCAATCATTAGATCTGAGAAAAGTATTTATTTACATTCATTCATTAAACCTTAAAATGTCAGGGAAAGCCCTGATTTATAACATAGTGAAGATTTCTCAAATGGATCCGTCCCCTCTACTGTAGCACTACCTGTGTGTGTGTGTGTGTGTGTGTGTGTGTGTGTGTGTGTGTGTGTCAAAATACCATTTGATGAAGTATCAAGAGGGAACTTGTATATCTGTGATGTTTCCTCTATTCTCTGGCATGTGCACTTCTCTTTAGGGTTTAATAGAGCGAGAGGCCAGTCCGGTGTAGACTCGCTATGGGAAGTTTTTATTGTCAACTTGACTCCCCACTCACTCTCCACACAAATGCACAAACACAGGCGGAGCTCACAGGGTGAGGGTTCAGTGGCCCGCACGGGACTGAGTCTGTGTCCTTTTTAGGACTGCACGATATGAGGAAAATATCAAGTTGCGATTTTTGTGCCAGATATTGCGATTACCATTCGATATGGGGAAAAAGAAAGTTTAATTAAAGTTCAATATTCCCTGTGTAACAGATTAAACATGCCATGAAGAATTATAACATGAGACACCATCATAAACTGCTCTATATTCTTATGCAGGGAGGAGAACATAGATATGAATTGCCAGCAATAAGTGTTTTCTTTTAATAAGCATGGAACATTGAACAGTCAAACACAGAACTTTTATCACAAAAGCTAAAGATATAATACAAAACAATTCCCATAACAAATATCAGTACATTCCTGTAAACTGACCTTTCTGATGTGCCTCAGTTCAACAGCAGCATCTACATATTACACCTTCTACGTCATGTTAAATAAAGGAATAAAAAATACATGAAAGATCCACTGAAAATAGGACATTTCAGTAAACAATCTGTGATATGTGACATTATTCCAGCATTTATCTAATCTAAAAAACCTAAATCCTAAATATAATGATAAAAAGAGGAAGAAAAAAATGTTAAACCAAATGTTACACCAAACATTTAACTACATATTTACATTTGATTAATTGCGGTCTTTACGATTACGCAGCCCTAAGTGCTCTGCTTACTGACCCGTGTTCGGCTGTGTCTGGTGTTTGTCTCTCCAGATCCTGGTGCTGGAACTGAACGATGAGGCAGCGGAGCAGACCGTGGAGGCTAAAGTTGTGGATCTGCTGCAGGGCCAAGAGGGCTTCCGCTGGAAGGTAACGAGCACTGTTGGACTTGTTATTGCAAAAACAAATGCATGACTCATGACTTCATCATTTTAAAGCTTTACTCATCACTCCATGAAAGCTGTAATATCTTGCAGTGCTAGTTACAGTATATTACTTTCCCTTTATTTCCTTTTGTGTCATTTTTGAATGTACTGTACTAGTCTAGATCAACGACAGTACATTTCCAGGATAATTGCCTTACATCCAGCGCTGCCAGTTGTTCCGCCGGATGGCCCTCACCTTCCTCTTTCTGTGTGTTGTCGTTCTTAAACTGCGTTCCCTTCGGGAAACGACAAAAAACTTTGAGGTAGCAAGCTACGTGCTGAAAATGTCAAGTTTTGAAGAAAAATTGGATCGTGCAACAGTGCAGGCCTGCTTGGTTTTTTTCGGGGAATGATTGCAAAGATTTACCAAGAATATGATTACAACATTTCCTCTCTAACTGGGACGTTTTGGGACCGATTAGTGGGATTACTGTGGACGAAGTACACACAGAGATACACTGGTAAGAGCTAATTAAGTTTAACCATGTATCAGCTAATTTAAATAGCTCACGTTACTGTATTGTGTCAACAGTAGGGCTGCACGATATGAGGAAAATATGCAGTATGCGATAAAGTTGAATAGTGCGATAGCGATACTAATTGTGATAAATTAACAGATATCAAATTGTACTCAGTTCTGCATTTCTGCTGCTTTCAGTATTCTGCTAAAATAGAACAAACTGCTTGTTGATTTTAAAACATATGTAAGGAAATCATTTCCAACTTTCTTTTATTAAACATATAAGGCAGCACTAAAAAAAGAGTGATTTTAAAGTGGAGTTTTCTACCGATATTCTCTTTCAACTAACATATAATCTCAGTCTTTCGCGTTTTGTCGCAGCCTTCTGCGATAAGTTTATTCCGCCAGTTGATATGGCGACAAAGATAAAAAAAAACCGACATTGTGCAGCCCTAGTCAACAGTTAACTTCATTTAATATTGTATGTGGCGTTTTCTTTTGCGGGGTGCAAATGTTCTACCAAAACAAGTTCCTTCCTGAGGCTATTTAGCAGAGCCACCGTTGCTGCGTCCAGAGTTTAGCGCCGCCCAAGACAATTGTGATTGGTTTAAAGAAATGCAAACAACCCAGAGCATTTTTTGTTTTTTTTTTGTGTGGTGTAACAAGACCTTACTCCACAGCGCTGTGGAGATAGAGCTGGCAATGCGAGACTAGTACAGTACCAACCAAAAATAGAATTTTGCCAGCACCACCAGAGTTAAAGTGATCCATACACTGTTGGTTTTCTTGTTGATTAGGGCCACACTCGGCTGGACGTGCGAGAGGAGCCGGTGCTGTTTCCTCCAGGGTTCCAGCCTTTTGCTCTGGTCCAGTGCCAGCCTCCTGCCGTGGTCACCGCCCTCACCCTGCACTCGGAGTGGAAGCTGGTAGCTTTTGGCACCAGCCACGGCTTTGGCCTATACGATTACCAACAGAAGAACAACGTCCTCATCAAGTAAGGAGCTGCAGAGGAATTAAAGCTGCATTTCGTACATAGAAATGTACACCCTCCAGGAATTATTTGCTTTGTGTTTTCAGCATATACTAGTATATAGCATATACTAGCTGCATCTGATGGCTTCCTTTTACAGCCACACGCCTTGTCTTTGCAGGTTTTTCTAAGTTGGTTTGTGGATTCAGTCTTTGTCACAAGCCTTCTTCTTAGCTCTTAGACTCTTAAAGCTGCTTGAAGTGGCTGAGACTGCACACATAAACATGTTTCCACATGCAAAAGGACTTGCACTAAGGCAAAATATATAGCACACATTAGGGGTGAGACATTATATTGTGACGCTCATGCATATCTGCATTAATTCTTCACCGCACGCTATTGTCCTCCGAACCTTTACTCAGTTTACTGTTGAATGTTTGAAGACCTTGTACGTTTGTGCTTTTATCACCATTCAGGTTGATACCATCTTTATTTTAGGTAATGAATCATTAAATTATTGAATCTCTTCGTTTTGTGACTTCCATCCAGAGAAAAAAATGGCTTAAAAATGACTTTGTGCTTTGGAGTGACAAATAAGGTTTAGTACTGAGAAGAAATAAGAAATATGCAGGTTGATTATTATTATTTTTTTTTTTTTCTTGCTCACGGAATATTACCTCTGCACCACTAAAGTGCTGGGTTTTTTAGATTCATCGCTGTCAAGAGAAGTACAAGAAGCATTAATGGAAGGTAGTCGGTTCAAATTTGTCTGAAGAAGTGGCGTTCAACCTTTTTGGCTCCAAACTAAGTGGAGAATCACTGAGCTACAGGACACCCATGTGACTGTTGGAGATCTGCTGCTCAAAGACATGTCAGCAGTGGTTGTACGATTACTGTGATGGAAGGTTTTTAAATCGGTCCTTCAGGTTATTTTGTATATCAACAGTGCATTTACTGTATGTGTTGAGTCAGTATTTTTTTTCCAATTGTAGGTGCACCCTCAACCCCACTGACCAGCTGGCCATGGAGGGCCCTCTGTCCAGGGTGAAGAGCATAAAGAAATCCCTCCGACAGTCCTTCAGGAGAATCCGACGCAGCAGAGTCTCGCTGAGGAAACATCACGTCCACAACGCTGCCAAGGTAGCTCGCTAGCACTCTGCTCCTTTGTCCACCAGTTAATAAACTCGTAGTCTATATCCACGACGTTCCACTTCCGGGATGGCTCCGGTGCCGCTGGAAATTCTGCCGGATATCCTTCTTTTCAGCCGGATGTCCGTCACCTTCCTCTTTCTTTGTGTTGGCGTTCTAAACTCCGGTGGATTTGTGAGGACTATGGTTAACTGCTCCTCAGATCTCTGCAGGGTAAATCCAGACAGCTAACTAGACTATCTGTCCAATCTGAGTTTTCTGTTACACGACTAAAACAACCATTGAACGTACATGTTCCACCTAAACAAGATCCTTCCCGAGACTATTTTGCAGAGGCACCGTGGCTCCATCCGGCGCTTAGCGCAGCCCAAGACGATTGTGATTGGTTTAAAGAAATGCCAATAAACCAGAGCACGTTTTTCACCCATCCCGGAATACTGTGTGGACTAGCCAGACCCTCCGCCGCAGTGCTGTGGAGGAAGGTTGGGCAATGCGAGGTGTTACCGATTTGGGTCTGTCTGAACGCGGCCCAAGAGCCTTCCTGTCACGTCTTTCAAACTGTATGTCTTTCTAAACCATCATCACTCTCTTCTCTCTGGGTAGCTCCAGGAGGCGAACGCTCGTCTGGAGGCTGAACTGGCAGAGATGGAGCTGGCTCCTGTCCAGAGGAAGATCGAGGCTCGCTCCTCAGACGACTCATTCACCGGTCTCGTACGGACCATCTACTTCGCCGACACCTTCCTCTCAGACAGTGAGTTACACTGTCGAAAACACAATGAGGCCCATGCATTTAGCACATTCACGGTACTGTACTGTACCTCAAGTTGTTCACATGTCTCCTCATTGTCTTGTAGGTTCACATAGCACACCCTCCCTATGGGCAGGGACCAATGGCGGCTGTGTGTTTGCATACATGCTCCGCCTTCCTCCTGTAGAGCACAGGGCAGAAGAACCAGTAACCGCACAGCCAGGTGAGACAGAGTTTGTGATGTTTGGGGTAGACTGCTTTCAGTGGTGGAAGAAATGTTTAGATCACCTACTTCAGTAAAAGTACTAATCAGAATCAGAAATACTTTAATAATCCCAGGGGGAAATTATTATTGTTACAAACTCCAGATATACAAACAACATATATTATACAGACAACATATATCTTAAAAACAAATTTACAGATAATACCACACTGTTACAAGTAATGATCCTGCATTGAAAATGTTACTTAAGTAAAGGTATGTAAGTGTCATTAGGATATGTACTAAAAGTATTAAAAGTAAAAGTACTGAATGCAGAATAATCCTCACATCTTATAAACTGGAAGCGATCCAAGTCATCGACTTATTGTATATTGTTGGGTAGTTGGATTTATTTCTAATAAAACATTGTTTTTTTATAAACTACATGTGTTGTGCATGCAAAATCTTAACTTGTAAAGTAACTAGTAACTAAAGCTGTCAGTGGAGTAAAAAGTACAATATTTCTCTCTGAAATGTAGCGGAGCAGAAGTAGAAAGAAAAGACTCAAGTGAAGTACAAGTACTTCAAATGTGTACTTATTTGTACAGTACTTATGAAGTATGAATGAATGAAATCATTTTATTATTGTGTCATGCATACAACAAAATATGCCCGGCCCACATGGGCTAACAAGACACCATTACTTGGGGCAAAGGACCAGATGCCAAAGTAACAACATACCCTAAACAAATACACATTCTAGTCTTTTTTTGCCAAGCTTTAGAAACAGAAGTCGCCAATTTATATTAAATTAAATTTAAATAACCACTCCAATTGGTCATCATCTGTGCACCAGAACATTTCAGGATTTTGGACAGACATTTCATGTAAGATGGGTGTTCTTAACTAATTGTACTTGCTTACATTCCACCACTGGCTGCGTTCTTGTCTCTGTCTTCTTGTTGTAATGCTTCCCCCCTCCTCTTTCTTTTCCTCATTTCTTCCAGCTAAGGAGATCCAGCTGATGCACCGGGCTCCTGTTGTTGGGATAGTGGTGCTGGACGGTCACGGAGCTCCTCTGCCTGAGCCCCTAGAGGTGGCCCACGACCTGGCTCGCTCCCCGGACATGCAGGGCTCACACCACCTCCTGGTCATCTCTGAGGAGCAGTTTAAGGTCAGGATCACACAAACACACACACACACACATGCACGTGCACGCACACACACAGAGACAGACAGGCAGACGCACACACAGAGGAAACTTTTCTCTAGAATCGAGACTTGTATAGTTATAGCAGTTTATCAGTTTACAGCAGTTTAACAATGAGCAGTTGTATGTCTAAAATGTCCATTATTATTATTATTATTATTATTATTATTATTATTATTATTATGTTATTGTTTATTAAAAGGATCCCCATTAGCTGATGCCGCAGCGGTCAGCTACTCTTCCTGGGGTCCACACTAGATGCACAATACATACCCATTACATCACAGACATCCCATTACAATAATATATGTAAAATCGCATCAATATGCAGTACACTTATCCACAGCCACATACATACACATGCATGTATACACCCGCAGACAGACAGACAGACAGATTTCCCATAAACAAGAGATCAAGCGGTTACACTCAGTATCTATCACATCATTAATAACCCACAATCTAAAACCTGTTGGCAAATTATTAAGGTCTGTATATGTTAAAAATCAGGAGAATTGAATTTATTCAAGACCCATGTGGGCCTTTTATTACATATTATTCAAGACATATTTAGGACCTAAGATATTCTGATGATTTAAAACTAAGATGTTAAAAGATCTAATGTTTTGCTACTAAACTATAATGGCATTTAATAGCGCTCAACCGTCTGGGCAAAAAACCCTACACACTGCTAGGTCAGCTGACCGTGTTGTTGTGTGTTCAGGTGTTCACCCTGCCCAAGGTGAGCGCTAAGATGAAGCTGAAGCTGACGGCCGTGGATGGCTCCAGAGTTCGGAGGGTGGGCGTGGCCTGGTTCGGCAGCAATCGCTCGGAGGACTATGGCGAGAGCGGCTTGGTGGTTCTGACCAACCAGGGCGACGTCCATGTGGTGTCGCTACCGACGGTCAAGATGCAGGTCCATTACCCCTGTGTACGCCGGGAGGACGTCAGCGGCATCGCCTCCTGTGTCTTCACCAAGCACGGCCAGGGTAAACACGCGGCTCTACACACATTTCTACTTCTATACTGTACTTATGTAAGCACACAGTCTCTTTCTGTCTGTCTCTGTCTGTCTCTTATATTCAAAGAGGCTTAATTAGCATGACCATATTGACACATAGTATTGCTAAAGCACATAGTACAACAGGGAAACATACACATTTACATAGTTTTATCTCTCTCTCTCTCTCTCTCTCTCTCTCTCTCTCTCTCTCTCTCTCTCTCTCTCTCTCTCTGTCTGTCTGTCTCTCTCTCTGTCTGTCTCTCTCTCTGTCTCTCTCTCTCTCTCTGTCTCTCTCTCTGTCTCTCTCTCTCTCTGTGTCTCTCTCTGTGTCTCTCTCTCTCTCTCTCTCTCTCTTTCTGTGTCTCTCTCTCTCTCTCTTTCTGTGTCTCTCTCTCTCTCTCTTTCTGTGTCTCTCTCTCTCTATGTCTCTCTCTCTCTCTCTCTGTGTCTCTCTCTCCCTCTCTCTTTCTGTCTCTCTCTCTCTTTCTGTGTGTGTCTCTCTCTCTCTATGTCTCTCTCTCTCTCTCTCTGTGTCTCTCTCTCCCTCTCTCTCTTTCTGTGTCTCTCTCTCTCTCTCTCTTTCTGTGTCTCTCTCTCTCTCTCTTTCTGTGTCTCTCTCTCTCTCTTTCTGTGTCTCTCTCTCTCTCTGTGTCTCTCTCTCTGTGTGTCTCTGTGTGTCTCTCTCTCTCTCTCTCTCTCCCTCTCTCTCTCGCTCTCTCTCTGTCTGTGTGTGTGTGTGTTTGTGTGTGTGTCCCTCTCTCCCTCCCTCTCTCTCTCTCTCTCTCTCTCTCTCTCTCTCTCTCTCTCTATGTCTGTCTCTCTCTCTCTCTCTCTCTCTATGTCTGTCTCTCTCTCTCTCTCTCTCTCTCTCTCTCTCTCTCTCTCTCTCTCTCTATGTCTGTCTCTCTCTCTCTCTCCCTCCCTCTCCCCAGTCTGTCCTCCCATACTACGTATTTGAAATACCTACAGTATCTGCCTAATCTGTTTATTTTTTACTGGTACCATCATTTATTCTGGTCTCAAAGGGTTTTATGTTAAAATGTTTATGTTGGTACCCTCCTTGTATTTACTTTATTTTGTGTTGAATTGTAAATGTCATAATTGTAGCCTTTATGTATATACTTTGTTTTGTGTCAGCACCTATAATGGTTGGGCCGTGTAAGGGGCCAGACACGAAAATAAACAGTTCAATCATTCATTCTATGCTTTTGAGGACCCTCAGTGATAAAAAAATAAATAAATAAAAATGCTTTTTTTTTTTTTTAGCCCTCAGCCTTTACCATCACAACTACAGGCCTCACCCTAACATTTTCTCACTAACAAAGTACGAGAATACACACCCATACCTCCAGTTTCACAGTGGTAGATAAGGGCCTGTAAAACCACAGCCGAGTGGGTTTGTTATACATATTATGCCTCTAGTCCAGTGTTTAGCTTGACTACTGATCTAGCACCTGTGTCCCACAACTGGCAGACACATCTGTTCCTGGGTTACATAGACTCTAGACATGCACAGACTGACAAGTCACTATAAAATCAAGGTTCCCCCCAGAAAAGTTGTTTAGCCTGGTGGCAAGTGTCTTTTTTTTTTTACTAGGGCCACGAGTCACAGCCTGATAGCAGCGTAAATGTTAGGGCTGGATACCGAATTCAATACTTTTTAGGCACCGACTGAATTGCCCCTAAAGTATTGAGTATCGACAAATGTCTGTGTCATTCAGTACCAAATTTCAATACCTATGGACTAAATCTCATCAGCGTCAGTGAGCCAATAAACATGCAGCATGCTTCTACCAAGATCTAATAATGCTTGTGATTGGCTGTTTAGTGTTACACATTGTAGAGGCCGGCAGGAAAAACTCTGTTACACAGAGACAGGGCTCACGTAGTATGCGCTGAAAAATAAATAGAAAAATTTGTGCCGTAATGTTGTAATTTTTTTTTTTTTTTAGGAATCGGTATCGAAGTCACGGTATTGGTATTGGACATTTTTTAATGATACCCAGCCCTAGTTAATGTAGAGCCCAATAGTTTCAGTGATAACAGAATCGTGGACGGAATCGCAAATTTGAGAATTTAAAAAAGCTTTAAGTCAGATTCCATAGAGCCCTACATTAAGTCAGTGCTAAATACAACTGTGCTGCCCCACTGTATCTGTAGTTTAAAAAATGTCTTTAACATTAAAGAAAATAATTCTCAGTGGCTTAGGCCCGGTGGGCCACCAGGCTTACAATACACTGGGGGAAACACTGATGCTATGCTCATACTGAATATTAATGAGAACTGGCACAAATTGAGCTGAGTCTTCCTGCAGGCTTTCTATACCACGCTAGAATGGCTTGAAACAAGGTAACCAAGGCATTTTTTCCACAGAAAATGTTAAAGAGTCCATGGTAGAACTTCAGATATTACCACAAAGTAATGAAATACGTGTGGCAGGGCACCTTTAATGAAATCAGATACTAAGACACATTTTCTTATTCTCAGTTTATGGAATTTCAGTCAGCAGCTGGAGGTAAATGGGGGTCTCTTCTGTTAAAGTGTCACAAGGTTGATGATGTCAGTAGATGCGATGGCAGGTAGAGTGATGAGAGAATACCAGCGCTGCTCTTCCTGCCAGCACATGTTGCTAGACTAGCGGCCACTGTTCTTAAATGATACTGTAGTCTAGTTGCTGCAATCCAGTCTTTTGAGACAAGAAGTGTTTTCAAGGAGATGTTCTTCCAAAAAGAAAAAAATGGTAATGTTTTTACCTTCAAGTCCACATAACACAGTACACTACTGTCTGTTTTCCAGTGTGTTCTGATCCTTTACTTAAGTGAAAGTACTAATACCACACTGTAAAAGTCCTGCATTGAAAATGTTACTTAAGTAAAAGTATGTAAGTTTCATCAGGAAAATGTACTTAAAGTATTAAAAGTAGAAGTACTGAATGCCAAAAAAATCCTCCCGTTTTAGAAAATGTAAAGGATCCAAACAGTTGTGTGTTTAATGGTCTGATCATTTCAGCTGGACTTGTAGGCCGTTATATTGTTGGCTAGTTTAATTTATAATCAAACATCAGATTTTATAAACTACATGTGTCTTGTGTGCAGAAATCTAAATGTGTAAAGTAACTAAAGCTGTCAGATGAATGTAGTGGAGTAAAAAGTACAATATTTCTCCCTGAAATGTAGCGGAGTAGAAGTAGAAAGTGGCATGAAAAGGAAAGACTCAAGTAGTAAAGTACAGCACTTGAGTAAATGTACTTAGTTACATTCCACCACTGCTGTTTTCTCCAAAAGAACTGCACATGCCTGTTTTGGATTATGGAGATGTGATTTATAGGCATGCTGCGTCTTCAACGTTAAAAGCCCTTAGATTTATTACAGGTGTAAGTTATAATAAGTAATAATAATAAGTATAAGTAATAATAATAAGTTTTATATATTATGATATAATTCTCAATGGTTGGTGTTCATCTGTAAAGCCCTTGGCAAGACTGCTTTCTCTTTTGCCGCTCCATATTCCTGGAATGCTTCTCAAAATTGGTCCCCCCCCCCCTCCCCCATCTATCAGTCAATTTAAAGCCTTGATTCATTCTGTGTATCTTTTTGGGCCTTCTTTGTTTGATTGATTAAAATTGTATGTTGTAATTTAAATTGTAGTGTCTATTTGTTGAAATGTATGCTGTGCACTCGGCCCCATTGAAAATGAGGGTGTCCCTCATTGGGCCCCGAGTTTTAAATAGAAAAAAATATTTCCAAGAATGGCAACAGAATCCACCCAGGCTACATTTACATCGCTACCTTTTGTTTTTTTTTTTAAGCAGAGTTTTGAGCCAAAAGTGTTTTTAGCTCCAGTAGCAGAACTAATCTCCGTTTAGACTAGCACACCCAAACCTCATATCTCATCAACATTCTGGTACACTGGACACAACGCGTGCCGGGGTAAACCTGTATTCTCTGCCCGTTGCTGGTAGTTGCCATGGTAACGTTAGTAGCTTAGTCTCAGAGAACGAGACATCGTGACTGATAAGACCCAATCGGGGGGGAAACGTTGGTGTCAGTGTCGGTGTTGCCAAAGGTCTCCGTTTGCGGCCGTTGAGACTGCAACACAACCCCGCAGATTCCAAACCAAAACGGGTCGGAAGTGTTTCCAAACTATGTGGTCTCACTTTGCCCAACCTTCCTCCACAGCGCTGCGGAGAAGGGTCTGGCTAGTCCACACAGCATTCTGGGATGGGAGAAAAACGTACTCTGGTTTATTGGCATTTCTTTAAGCCAATCACAATCGTCTTGGGCGGCGCTAAGCCTCGGACGCAGCCACTGTGTTTCTGCTAAATAGTCTCGGGAAGGAACTGAGAAAACTCAGATTGGACAGATAGTCTGGATTTACCCTGCAGAGATCTCAGTTGCAGTTAACCATAGTCCTCAGAAATCCACCGCAGTTTAGAACGCCAACACAAAGAAAGCGAAAGGGGGTGGACATCCGGCCGTAAAACGGGGACATCCAGCGAAATATCCGGCGGCAATGGAGCAATCCCGGAAGTGGAACGTCGTGGATATAGACCAAGGTCTCTGAAACGCCAGAGCAGTGTGGATGCAAGGTGTAAACGTAGAAAAGAAATTTCTTTTTTAATCCAAAACGTAGCAATGTAAATGTAGCCACAGACTCCACATTAGAATCACCGTGTTCTCTAGCCAAATGATTGTTCTGTTTGGAAACTCTCTGTACTGTTGTCTCCCTTCAGGCTTCTACCTGATCTCTCCATCCGAGTTTGAACGGTTCTCTCTGTCCACCCGCTGCGTGGTGGAGCCTCGCTGTCTGGTGGAGGTTCCTCTTCATCCAGGCTCCTCCAACAAACACAGGCCACAGCCTGATGGAGCTTCATCAGCTCATAGGTATGTACCCTCTGTGTCACCGTATTTTACTGTGGAAAAGAAACTAACAATTGCTTTCAGTAACCTTGAGCTTTTTTGTCTTCTCTGTCCTTCTAGAAACGCCAGACAAGGCAGCGAGGATGCAGGTAAAAATGTCTATCAGAGACAGAATGCAAAAAGCCCAGCATCATACTTAAACATGCACATACCTCTGCCTGAAGGAGCACTACATGTCCAGATGTAGTGTTTGATGTTGTTAAACTCTGCTTGTGCTGTCTGTCTTTGTTTGTGGCTGTGCTGACGTGTCCTCTGCCTGCTGCCTGTGTTCCAGAAAGTGCAGCTAGACGTGTTATGGAGCATGCTTTGCTGAATGACGAGAGTGAGTACTTGAGAGACGAAGAACTATGAAGTAGAAATATGATCCAGGAGGCCCCTCGGTTACTGTATTTAAAACCTTAAAGGGTCATTTCGGGATGGGGGGGGGTTTCAACCTGGACCCTGTGTGTTTGTGTGTAAGAGACAAAATGGGAACAACAATCTTTGAAACTGGTCCAGTATTAAGTGAGAACGCTGTAACCAGCAGCTGCAGACCGGGCTGCAATGTAACCCTCTTTGAGACCTTTCTATTTAACCAGAAACGGCTCTGAGGTCGCTAACGCTAAATCCACCAGACTCCATTTAAAAAAAAAAAAAAAATATATATATATATATATATATATATATATATATATATATATATATATATATATATATATATATATATATATATATATATATAATTACTTTTAGCGTGTATAGAGCCAACTTATTTTCACATGTAAATCAGTAAACTGTGTTGATTTAAACAATAAACAGAGTTGTGATGGTTCAAGTGAAAAGACGACCCAAAACGACTTTTCATAGTTTTATTTTGTTTCTGTCGACTTTGAATGAAGTGTATTATACGATGCTAAAATCACTGGTTATTTACATGGAGTCTGGTGGCTTTAGAGAACACAATTTTGTGGATGTTTTTATGTTTAAAAAAAAACAAACTATCTTAATCTTTAACAAAAAGATCGACCTCCTTAAATCCTTTCCATAATGTTGTTAGACACTTAGAATATTAATCTGAGTCTGTCAGCGGCAAAATGAGCACTTTCATGCACAATTGCCCTATTAACTTACATTGTAGCTTTTTTTTTCGCCGACTGCAGCGGTCTCGCTTAATACTGGACCAATGTCAAAAATTGTTGTTCCCATCGGTCACTCAGACACACAAACATGGTAAAATAGGGTCCAGGTTGAGAAAAAAAAAAACAAAGTTACCCTTTAAAGTCTTAAAGACTTGAGCTGTAATAGCACCATGTGCTGCCTCTCCTAACTGGAATGTCTGCTTTCTGCTCTCATTGTCACCAGACACTCTCACACAGCAGTGTTTACCAAGCGTCATCCCAGCGCATGATTTGTATAACTTCCCTCTGATCCCAGCAAGCTGTACCCTAATGGGACTGAGCTGCTGCTACATGTGAAGTGTAGGGTTGTGTTGAGATTTATTTTTATGTTTTATTGTCTTGCAGAAGTACTTCAAGAGATCCAGAAGTCACTAGAAGGAGACCAGACGTAAGTTATTATCAGCCACTGCTAATTCAGTCAGAGGGGTTCTCCTTTTCTAAAAGCGAATGATGCCATCACTGTTGCACTTCATTTTAAATCTAAGGAAGTAGGCCTGCATGATTAATCGTTATAAAATCGCGATCTCGATTCACCCCGTTTACGATTACATTTTTAAATAACTTTTTTTAAATTTTACGAGCCAACTGCATCACAAACGCTACTACTTTCTTCTGTGAGTTTTAAACATAGACTGTATAAAATAGGTTTCCAAGCGCTGCAGTGCTCTCCCTTCTCTTCAGTGATCCTCTGTGTTTACAGGCTCGTGGTGATGATCAATGAGCTATAAGGTGCCAAAAAAATCTGTTTGGTACTGCCAATTAGTTTTGTTTTGTCATGGTTCGTGTGTGCAATAAACATTACACTTTGTGAGGAAAAAAATCGTGACAGAGAATCGTGATATCAATTCTAAGCTAAAAAAATCGTTATTCATATTTTTCCCCGAATCGTGCAGGCCTATAAGGAAGGAAGAATTTAGGTAGAGTTGTGATGTTGTTTCATAGTGTAAAGACTGAAACTGTCCAGAAAATGTTTAATACTAGTGATAGAAATATTTGACGAAAAATCATAACTCAATTATTATTTTTTGTCCTAGGGTTTTCAGACGTGTCATACCTCAGTTGTCTTCATGTGACACAAATATGTAACTTTTAGATTTAGTTTATTTATTTTTAGATTGATTGATTTAAAAGCGCACACAGTCCAACATGTAAAAGGGCCAGACTGAGCCAGGCAGGCTAATTTTCATCTGCAGTCCCGAGCAGGTTGATGGCTTAAAACATTAGATAAACTACAACAATACAACACGTATCCACATAAAACAAGAACACATACGCATAGACCAGACATATGACCCAACCACTGGTCCAGGTCATGACAGCTGGCAGCTCGATGGCATGAGAGGAACTCAGACGGGTCAAACAGCCCGACTACCCAATTAATTCCAGCTGGCTTCTGTATTATGTCAATTTTTCATTCTAATAAAATAGTTTTCACTAACAAGTTGTGAGTAGACATGGGATTAAAAACATGCTCCCTCTGAAAATTGCATTATGTTTAAGTTTCATTCATTAACCATTGTGTCTTGATACAGTAGAGGTGTCATTACATACATAAAATAAAAAAGGTTTAATTATTCTTAATTACAAAGGTTCTGATTAGGAATATGCCTGGTTTTAAATATGAATAGCTATTTACAGACTTACTTTACAATAATCCAGGTAGGCAATAATTATATGCAATAATTAAGGTCAGTGTATATGATGGAATGTGCCAGAGGCAACCAAATTGCCCCCCAGCTGGCTACTTTTTCAAACTGGCTGCCTACTTCATATCCTTGTGGAAAGCCCCAGGTTATGATCTCTCATTAACTCCTATTTATTATAAGGCTGTACCAAACAATATTTAACAAATGCCTAGTCACATATATTCCCAGTCTTATGTAGGACTTGGATTTTGGTCTGAAAACTGTCATTTTGATAACTCCCATATCCCAAAATCCCAAATTTTTTTTCTAATTTTGAGGTAAACATGGTGCCTGGAGGAACAAGTGGGAGGCCTGGGTAGTTCACCTGGTAGATCGCGCACCCATATACGGAGGCTCAGTCCTCGATGCAGTGGCCGTGGGTTTGGTTCTGACCTGCGGCCCTTTGCTGCATGTCACACCCCCCCTCTCCTTTCATGTCTAAGCTGTCCTATCAAATAAAGGCCTAAAATGCCAAAAAAAAGAATCATCTGAAAAAAGAAGGTGAAACCAGTGATGTTGATGGAAGCTGTTGTGTGTTTGCTGCAGGTCATTCCTGGAGAATAATGTGAAGAGTGCTGTAGCTTAAGAGACGTCTCTGGAAAGTTGAGGTGAGACTAAGGTACTGGCCCATTTTTGACCTTTTTTAGCTACTAAAAGCTGACATGCCGTCGACAGTTTTTGGAATCAACCCAGTGTCTCTCTGTTTCCTCCTCAGTGAACTCACATGTTGATGTGTATGAAGCGTACCGCAGTCCTGAAGCAGCACTCGCCTCCTGCTCGGCTCACACAACCACTACTGACCCCTGAACCCCTCGCCTCAGTGACTTACACCCCCCGTACATCCCCTCCCTTTCAGATCCCAACCGCTCCCTTGTAGAGGGACACCGAAAGGTGCTTAATGAGCACCCCGAGGCTCCCTCCCGGTGCAGTAAGAGGGGTGGAGGTAGAGACACCGCCTGTGCCTAAAGACCACTCGCTGTACCCAAATGATCACAGCATGGTCACAAACCGTTTTTGAACCCAAAGCCACAAGCAGCACATTCCTGACATCCCATCGAGATCCAACCAGCATCTCCAGACTGCCATAGATGCCACGTTTGTTTGGACTTGAATAGCAACCACACCAACTTCACTCTTGAAGCCTTTATCACCGCCGGCCTTTTTGCGGGGATTGTGCCAGTGGAAACGGATCGTCCAATCAGCACGCTCTCTGCTGTGCAATCATCTCCACCCGCGGACACACAGCTGGAAGGAACGTGGGCGAGGATTTGAGTAATGTTGATGAAAACATTTTAGAGCTTCAACTGTATGTGATTTGTGCCTGATTTTTTTTAATTTTTATTTGAAGAATATTTATACTGTGGGAGCCCATTTTTGCCAAGAAAAGAGAAAACAATAAGTTTAAAAAAAAAAACAATTCATGTTTGAGATACTGCATTAAATTATGACTTATGGAGGACTTTTTTTAGTCAAAATATTCAGATCGTAAGTCAAAAGTCTGGACTTTCTCACAATTTAGACTAAGTTTAATGATCTAAGTATATATAATATCTTAATTGGTATTATCATTGTACCTTAAGAGCCATAATTGTACTTAGTCATAATTTTGATTTAGAATCTCATAGTTTTGACTTACCATTAAAATGTTTTTATTTGGTAAATCCCATACTTAACTACTTGACTGAATTTGACCTATTATAGTTTTTACTCTACGTCATAACTTTTACGTAGTACTCTTTGTAACTCTTTTAACTGGATCAAGTTTTTAGACCCAACCCATTTTTCAGCTCGAAATTGATGCAAAACAAGTTACTATTTCCTAATCTTGCCTTGGTAATGTTTTTATTTTTATGAATCCTTCCATGTCATCATTTTTTACCCTTTTCTTTGGTGCAAATGAGCTTCCATACTATTGAGAAGAACTGTCAAGGGAAATGTTTTCACGGATGCCCTGAAGAGAGGAAAAAAAAGATGCAAACGTTGTTTCATGTATGTTGAACTTGTTTTTTATTTTCAGTCATGATTTACTAAATGATTCAAAATATAATGTACCCCTGTATACTGCTGACACAGCCCTCCCCCCTCCCGTCCACTCTATACTTTGTAACCGGCCATAGGTACTTCTCCACTACTGCGGAGCTCACAGTGCTGTACTTTTTTTGGGGGAACAGCTTTCTATGGGGTTTGGTTTTTAATTATTTTTATGTAAACCCTTTTTTATGCCAGCAATGAATAATGTAATTTAGGAATGTAATTGTAAGCTATTGTAGTGAAATGTTTTTAATATATACAGTATGTATGTGACTCAGTCTGTACCTGTGGGCCTGTTGTAACTGGGGTTGGCTGCTATTTAGATCGTACAAGGAAATATTTTGGTACTGTGTCTCAGAATGCTGGGTATTTAGCATCAGCCTAGAATATATTTTTGTAGTGAACTGATTAAGAACCCTAATTTTTTTTTATTTTATTTTTTTTTTATTTGTAACTTCACACTACAGTTTTCTTGTGGATAATTATTACATGTTTTTTCCCAAGAATGAATGTGTCGGATTTTTATTTTCTCAGTACACTGACATCTTTATTTTGTAACCCGATGGTTTTCCACATCATTCATCTCTGCTGCACCGCAAAAAGAAATCCTTGGCAGCATCTGAATGCTGTTTGAGTCTTCGTATGCTCCACTGAAACCTGAAAAAAGGCATAACGTTTAGATTCCCAGCCCATCATTTTGGCCTGTCTGATTATATTCCAAAACTCTGTGTTCTTTTACAATTTCTGCTTTTTTTTTTTCTTAAAGCCCAGCTATAATCTTGGTCTTTGTGAGCCGCAGCAGCGAGGCCATCTCTGGCGAAGTGGATCCAAGAGGGATCAGTTGTCATACATGCACAGCCTAGAGTTTTGATCATCCATTATAGAATGAGGCGCTTTGTCCTGTAATTGCCTTGAGCCACCGAGGCTTCGCTGTAACCGGAGCTCTCTAAAGAGCTGGCTGAGGCTGGGCCAGCTAACAGCAGCCGCTCTGTTAGAGGATGACCCTGCAAGATGAGGCATTGTCATTTGCAACCCAAAGATGTTAAATGAGCTAGATAATGGTGCCTGGGTACCTGGGACTTTGCTAGAGAGCTTAATGTGTTGTTATGGAGTCACAGCACTTGTACTTCTCTCTCTCACACACACACACACACACACACGATTGAGATCAGTCGTCTCCTCTCACTCTCTGACAACGTGAAAAAGTGTATTTCCCAAAAGGTTGAAACATTACTTTAGCACAGGGGTATTCTAAGTTTTTTAAGCAAAGGACCCCTTAGTCTATATCCACGACGTTCCACTTCTGGGATTGTTATGGTGTCGCCGGATGTCCCTCATTTCGGACAGATATCTGTCCCCTTCCTCTTTCTTTGTGTTAGCGTTCTAACCTCTGGTGGATTTGTGAGGACTATGGTTAACTGCTCTGCAGGGTAAATCCAGACAGCTAGCTAGACTATCTGTCCAATCTGAGTTTTCTGTTGCACGACTAAAACAACTTTTGAACGTACACGTTCCACCAAAACAAGTTCCTTCCCGAGACTATTTTGCAGAGGCACCGGAGCTCCGTGTGGTGCTTAGCACCGCCCCAGATGATTGTGATTGGTTTAAAGAAATGCCAATAAACCAGAGCACGTTTTTCTCCCATCTAGGAATGCTGTGTGGACTAGCCAGACCCTCCTTCGCAGCGCTGTGGAGGAAGGTCTGGCAAAGCGAGACCAAGGACCCCTTAACTGTAAGAGATACGGATCAGGGACCCCCTACTACATATATTGTATAAATTAAGTTGCATATTAAACTGGGCCTACAATAACGTGTAGTATACATACCTTTTTTGCATAGAATACTAAGCTATTAAAATAGCCTAATAATTGTTGGCATGATTTTATAAATCAAGGTTTAATGTTAAACATACATGTGGCACAGGGACTTCTTAGAATGAGCTGGATCTGTGGATGGCTATCTTAGTGATTACCTTACCTATGGGCCAGTACGCCTATCATTAGTGGGGATTTATATTTATTAATATGTTGGATTTATGTAAGGGCTTCTTAATTTTTGAAAAAATCTTTCAAACACTAACAATTTGGAGGCCCCCCTGCATTGACTCTGAGGACCCCCTGTTGAAGATCCCCTTTAGCGAGAACTTCAACCATTATATTTAATATTTTCTTCCAGTGACTGAAGTCTCTTGGCTCACAGACATTAGCAGACAAACAAATTATGTCACCTGTGGCTAGTAGGAGCTGTTTGATTTCATTCTGGTTGCCAGCAGTGAAGCACAGGATCAGTCTGGACAAATGACTGACCTAAGGTGAAAAGTGGTGAAAGTCTGCCGTTTGGCCTGAAGAGTGTTTTGTTATATACTGTACATTTTAGGATAATTGTCCTGCACTGACGACTATTCATTTATCTACTCCTGCTGCTATTGGTGACATCATCAGATGTCTAGCTCAAAACCACACAAAATGTGGCCAACAAGTGTTTATTTAATTTATAATTTATTTAAACTTTTTTATTGATCCCCAGTAGGGAAATTGATGTATGTTCCATCAGAACAGAACAGTTTATGTTGGCTAAAACTATATTCTTCAAATACTCTGAATACTGTGCATTGGTAACGGGGTTAGGGTAAGAGAAAACCTACATATCTTGAAGAACTTTTAATACCTTATTGTCCCACTAGAGCACTACGCTCCCAGATACATCCATATCGATATTGCGGCGATATTATAGGGTTGACAATTGGTGCTTTCACAAAATAATTTACACAGAGTTTTGATAAATAATCATCAGTAATGTGGATATAATGATTAAGTAGTTAAAGGCGAACAACTAGAACAGTCTGGAAAGTTCAGAAAATGACATCACTTTACTGTAATGCAGCCTTTAAAACCAGAAAAAGACTTATGACATTACGATATCCAAAATGTAAGACGATATAGTCTCATATGACGATATTGATATATTGCCCAACCCTACTCATAGTCATTTTTTTATATGCTATTTGCTGGAACGCAGAAAAAATTGCATGAAAAACAGTGTCACTTTCTAAATACTTGTGACCTGTACTAAAATATTGGCCATTTAAGAAATGAGGCCTGTCCAGCATTCCAGCACACACTGAGGGAATCTCCCTCTCCCAGAGGAAACAGCCAGGTAATGACTCTCTTTTTCTCTCTCTCTCTCCTCTGTCTTTCTCTCCCTCTCTCATCCATCAGCGCCTATTGTTGTTCTCTCCAAGCAGCACCTCTCACCTTTCCTCCTAAGCGTTCAGCAGCTGGCCGTATGAACGGCAGCAGAGCTGTACAACCTGCCAGGTAGAGCTGTATTATTCAGAAGGCACCTGGTGTTTGTGTGCGTGCCGGTGCACGTCAGCTCACCTTTGTCCACAGGGGCTTTGTGTGTACGCATAAACAACACGCAAACTTTCGGTGGGTGTGTATTGCATATTTAGCTGTGTGCTTCCCTGTATAATGTTAGTGGGTGGGATATCGGTGTGTTCTCCTCCTGAGCATGGGTGCACGTTTGAATCAGTGACACCAGCTCATGAGGACAAGCCGGAGCACTTTACAGCCCCCCAGCCATGCCTGGGTTTCACCTGAGAAGCCTGGTAAGCTATATTACGCTGAAATGAGCTCTCTCTGCTTCCCCCCCAGGGTGCACAGGCTATACAACTACATTTAGGCGGATGTAAAGATACCCTTTCACTGCCGTTTAGATTAAACTGGTAGATAATAGCTGTTGTTTGCTGTTACAAAAGGTCTAAGCAAAGTCGTTTTCATCCAGCATGGAAAAGAGTCATAGCCAGCTTTTGTGTTGTCAAGTTTGTCTTGGTGGAGATGCATTGCAGCCTTCAAATGTATCCTGGCAATGACTGGCACATAGTAAATCAAGTCAGTTGTTGCTAAACTCAGTGACCTGGGTGTCTTTAGCCTCAGAACAAGGATCAGGACTGTGTGAAGTGTGAAACCTGGTCTAGATGCTGATGGATTGAGCCAAGGACCTGGTATCACTGAGTTTGACTGACATGTTGCTCAACTTACAGCCCGTAATTGTTCATTTTATTGAGTGGCTAACTTATCTAACAAAGTGTGTGGTTGATAGATTTAAAATGTGTAATGCTTTACCTCAAAAGACAATGTATACTGTTTTCATATTTGCTAGGTATTTTCAACTCTGGAGAATTGAAAGCATGCCACCGGTCAAGTCCCAAGGTAGAACCAATGCCACAAAGCCGAAGGCAGAGGCAGCAAAAAAAGGAAATCAGCAGAAAAATGTGAGACGGAATGGTTCCAAAGCATCTCAGCCTCCTTCTAAAGTGCCTAATGGGAAACAACAAGGTACAGAGAATTCACCAACTCTGGAGGACAGAAAGACAGATGAAGTGAAGAGCAATAGAAGGAATAACGTAGATCAAAGTAAAAAGAGAAGTGCAGAACCAAAAGAACCACAGACACAAGTGGGGAGCACACTAGGAAACGGAACAACTGTGAATCGTAGATCACAACGTCAACGTAACAAAGATAGTAAGATGGGCATTAACAAGACCACCAAACTCAAGCCTGCACCAAAAGCAGCTACAGCCACACGAAGGAGTATCGACAACAAGCTCCCTACCAAACCTGAAAACAAGAGAGGTGACAATGTGACAGAGAGTGAGGCGGAGGAGGAATCGGAGAGCGATACAGGAAGCTCAGCGGAGGTGACAGAAGAGGAAACTAGCAACGCTGAGAAAGAGGAGGAGCACGGCAGTAACGAAGAGCCATCCGAGACGCATGGGAGTGCGGAGAGCAGCGAGGAGGAGGCTGAGGCATCAGATACTCAAAGAGATACAGAAGAGACAGCAAACGAGGAATCAGACAAAGAGCTTCCAAAGGAAGCCAAGTCCAGAAGTGAACCAGTCACATCCAGTGAAGTAGAAGAGGAAGAGGAAAACGAAAAGGAAGTTGAAGTATCTGAGGCGGTCACCAGCGAGGCAGGCGAAGACGAGGTGATAACCCAGGAGGACACGTCTGAAAAGCCAACAGCTGATAAAGACCGTAGACGGCGCAGACAGACTCAACGTCCCTCGAAGCCTCCTGCCGGACCGAAATACAAGATGTTTAAAAAAACAAAGGCAGATAAGCAAGCGGAGAAGGCTGAGAAGCAGAGAGCCAAAGCAGAGAAGCAGAGGTTAGAAAAGGAAGCCAAACAAAAAGCCAAGGAAGAAAAAAAGAACAGAAAGAAACCACAGAAGGAGGACAAACCCAGTTCTGACACAGAGGAGCTCCAACCACCAAAAGGTCTTCCTATCAACAAGCTTGACTCAGCAAAAGGCAAGACCCGTTCGGTAAACAAAACAAAAAATATCAATGAGAGAGATGCTCCTGTAGAAACTGATCCAGAGGAGGAAGAGGAGGAGGCTGAACCCACACTGACCAAAGCCATTAAAGGCCAAAACAGAATCATGCTTCTTAAAGCCAAAGGTAAAGACCTCAAAGCCATCGTGGAGCCAGAGGAGCAGCAGGGCGCTGGAAGTGTCGTCAAAGGGCGGCCCCAGAGCTTGCTCTTGGGTAAGGTCAAGATGGCATCTCTCCCGCACAAAGCCAATAACACGGTGGAGAAGCCTGATGAGGAAATATCAGAGAGTGAGGCCATTGATGGGGGGTCCGGCAAACCAAAGGAACGTTTGATAGCACAAAAAAAAGGTATGACCACTCTTCGCCGAATGTCTGGTTGGATTCAGAAAAAGATACCCCGGGGGTTAAACATGAGAAAGAAGCTTTCTGCTTGGACTAAAGCCATCGGGATTTCCCATTGGCTCTCCCTGCGGAGGATAAAACAGAAGCAAGGGCCCACAAAATCTAAGGGCAATATCCTCAAACATAGGATGGCCATGAGAGTCGCCAGTAAAACCAGCCTGGCCAGTAAGAAAAACAGGAGCGCCTCTGCAGAAAAAATGGGCGAAGAGAATGCCAGCCTCCAGGGAAAGACAGAGGAAGGAGGGGAGGAAGCGGTCCCAGCTGGCGAGAAAGAGGTAGAGGCCAAATACGCTGTGGTACTCCCCAGGATGAACAAACTGGGTAAGGCAAAGACAGCCGAGTTGCCTCAGGCAGATCCTGGACCTTCCACTCCATCAAGTACCACTGGACCACCAGGAGAACCCACTACATCACAGCCAAAACCCCCAAAACCAGGTGCCAGGCTCGTGCTCCCTGTCAAACCAGATCTCAGCCTACTGAAGTCCATCAAGAAGTCCTTTCCAGGAGGGTTAAAGTCAGGTGTAGATGTGTCAGAGAGGAGCCCTGGGTCCAGCAGTACACCGGAGGGATCATCCAACACTGAAGACAGAAACCGGAGAGCTGCCCTCGACAATCAAGATGCAGTCAGTGTGCTACAGGCTGCAACAGGGAAACTGGACCCCTCCAAGATCAACCTGTCCAAGATTTCCTTGTCAGGGGGAACAATAAGTGGTGGACTGACTCGGGCCAAGGGACCAGATCCAGAGAGAAAGGCTGCAGCTGGGATACCGAACTCCACCGCTCAGCCCTTTCAAAATGGGGAGGCAAGTGCTGTGATGTCAGGTGTCCGCTCCTTGTACGAAGAAGAGGCAGACAGGGAAGTTGCCCAGCTGATGGCTGAGGGGGGTATATATAAGAACTCCCAACCAGAGGTGCACTGGGCTGGTAACCCACGGATGAGTGGAGACCCTCAGGTATGTGTTACATATTTGGTGGTAGTCTTCATTTAAACACCGGTATAGTATGGAATTATGAGTACTCTGTCCCTTATACAAATCTTAGAGAAATAACAAGAGAGGGAGTATGACCAAATGCAGATGAATCAGTGTGATCCAGTGATTCTTTTAAGGTCAATCATGTGTCTTTGCTGTGTGTGGGAACAGGACTGGCTGCGTGCTGAGAACCTGTTGCCCCACCAGACAGTGGAGAAGCTAACTAAGAGGACCGTCTATGATGATGGGGGCCAGGCCAGGACCGTTCCTGCACATAATGGCAGGGGCCCCTGGGAATCAGAGGACCCCACCCAGGAGATGCTGGAGAGTCGACTGGTCAGCACACAGGTATTAATACTGCATTCTGAAAAAGTAAAATGCAAAGTAAGTTTGAGACTAGTTTTACTCACCCCCTTTTGCCACTGGATCGATTGTGCAGTCCATATTTATTCACCACCAATGTATTGACTGTACAGACATCATCGTTAGCTGGCTAGCAATGTACCCATTGCTCAGACTCTGACTGACCTGAGAACCTAGTGGAAATTCCGGTTCTTTCTGTTATTTTTCGTCATGTCTTGCTCTCCTTTCACCTATCAACCTTCATGAATTGGAGTCATAATGCCCTGGGTTATTCCATTATTCAAATATTTGGCTAAAGTTGAAATATTTTTGACTCAAGCAGACACATTTTTGCCTCAGTTTGTGCTGCCTTTGGCAAATTTGCATCTGTACGCATTCACTCATGTTTCCATGCAATCGCACCACCTCTAAATTATACTTTGTCTTTGCTGTGAACACCTTTAGAGATTCCATTCATACTCCCAAACTGTCCGTTAGATTATCAGAGATCTTTGCCTGCAAAGCTGGCACCAACACCACTGTGATTCATCCTCTGGTGACAGAGTTGACAATAAATGTCGTCCTTCCACTTTGGATGTGCTGAGTACACTTCAGGGTAATTTGATTTACTTTATTTTACCAGGATAATCCACTCAGTATCAATACCGCCTGTGTGCAGAATCTGAAGAGCAGGATGCCTGATTGTGGCACTAGAGAAAAGGTCACTGGATAACCAAAAACATAACAATTCATCATTTGTTACAGGAATGTAATTAACCCCGGATTTGTAATAGCTTGAGCTTCCCAGATGGCTCTTATTCTTCTGTTTCCACTGTCTTTAATAAATCAGGACATTTCGGATAAACTGTACATTCTCAAATACCAGTACATTACTAGATACTTTACTTTTAATATTTCAATTACCTCAACTGCAGAAGGTACCAGCAGCTATTTGAAGCAGGCTTATGTTGTATATACTATTGTATAGCGCCAGACTAGAAAAACGCTTTGTAAATGCAGTCCATTTACCTTTTACAAAATACAGTTTGGCTGGGACATAAAGAGACATAACAATAGGACAATGACACACATGCAGAGTGATCCAGAACAACAGAGTGTTGAAAATAGCATAGTTAGGTTACATTGTTGAATTTATTCAATTAAAGCGATGGACATATACAGTAGGGGTGTGCATTGACACTGCCCTCACAATTCGATTTGATTACGATTCACCAGGTAACGATTCGATTCAATTCGATTCTACGATGCATTGCGATGCATCAAAATTCTACTGCACACAACAAGGCAAATTTTTCATCAGTCATGAGGCAATACAAGCAGTCAGATATTGAACAACAGATTTTATTGGCTGCTATGTGTGTATTTTCACTCTCCTGTATCTTTGACATAAATGCCATTAAATAAAATAAAAGTGAATGGTACAGGGTATTGGATATGGCATTTTCAAACCTGAAAAAGAAAACATAAATCACTGCTTTCAGTGCTTTGAATGACAACTCAGGATGCCAACGATCAACATGGTTCGTGAAGTTAGTTGTATTGCCAGCGTGCTTGATTTTGGTGTGGCAGGTTTTAGTGACATAATCGATTATGGCACTTTGCCGCATCAATGCTGAATCGTGCATGCCCCGCATTGCGATGCATTGCCAAATCGATTATTGTTGACACCACTAATATACAGTATATTATGCTTAGTTGGCATGCATGTTATGACACAAGGGGTTTATCCACCCCGTTTTTTCCCCCCCGGCCTGTATTTGGCCTTCATGAACCAATAACCTTGATAAAGGTGCAATAACACTAACAGGTACAATACAACTAATCAACCACAGCGTGCATTTGTCCACACAGTCATCAGAGGAGGTCTAATGAGGTCAAATACATGAAAACACCTGTGTGGGTAGACTATGGGTGGGCAGCCCTTTAAAGCAGGGGTCTTCAATGTTTTTTAATTGAGAGAGACGGAGCAGGGACCCCCTACTACACATATTGTATAAAATTAAGTTGCTAATTAAACTGGGCTTGCAATAACATGTGGGCGGCCTAAAGCCTTTATACATCTTGTTAGTGCATAGAATACAAAGCTGTTAAAATAATAATTGTTGTCATGATTTTATATTTCCTGTTTTAATTTTAGACATACAGTACATGTGGCACAGGGAATCCTTAGGATGAACTGTATCTGTGGATGGCTATCTTAGTGATTACCTTACCTATGGGCCAGTACACCTATCATTGATGTTTTTTTCACAATAAAATGTTCATGTTGAGACATTTTAACTTTTGTAAAAAAACGTTCAAAAAATGAATAACTTTGTGCGATGTTCTGTTGTTTATCTGGGGAAAGGGAGACCTCTAGTGGTGACTGCTAACATAATGTAATGTTTATTTAGAACTATCAGTCTTGCCGCAGTTCGGTAATACATGGTGAAGTAAACGGTCACATATTTTTTAAAAACGTTTGCCTGTAATTAACGAGCTCATACAGTTATCTTGACATTAAGGACTAAGAATACTAGTTATGAAATTCTTTGTTAACGAATTCAAGTTCGTTCTAAATGTGTATTTTAATTGTATAGGCTATAACACTAGCATCGTAATAGAATTGCAAATGCGTTGGCTTAAGGCTAACTTGTTTTAAACTAACGCATTTGTTTCTATACGTTTTTAACAGACAATATGTCCATATTGTTCTTGAACAGCGTCTGTAACCGAATGAAATACTGAGATGTATTCTTTGTTCTTTGTAGTTTTACAGTGCTTCCTGAGTAAAGTTTGGAAAGGATACACAAGCTTCATTCTTTGTCTTTGGGAAACTGTTAGCTATCTGCCAAGCTAATGTAGCAGGCTAGACCCCCCCCCCCCACACACACACACACACACTCACACACTAATGGCTCTTTTCCATTACATGGTACCTGCTCGACTCGCCTCGACTCTACTTGCCTTTTTTGGTTTTCCATTACGAAAAAAAGTACCTGGTACCTGCTAACAGGTACTTTTTTTAGTACCTCCTCAGTCGAGGTTCCAAGCGAGCCGAAAAGGTGACGTGAAAGCGACAGACGGGGGTGTCCTGAACAAACCCGCTATTTTTAAACAGTTTAGCCAGCTGTTGTTTTTTTTTGCTGCCTCCAGCTTCTTTAGAAACTAAATGTGTCTTCTGGCAACAACACACACCTTCAACGTTCTATGTGTGTCGCGTTAGGTCACAGTAGTTTACTGCGGCGCCGCTTGTTTACAGTTCTGCGGAGGCTCCGGCAGAGCTTTCACCGTATCCTAAGTACACACACATGCTGGCTCGACGCACAAACCAGCTGACAAATGTATACATCAGGCCACATACGGTGAAAGCTCTGTGTGGAGCCTCCACAGAACTGTAAAACAAGCTCAAGTGGCCTGATGTTATACTTGTGCGCTGGTGTGTGCGTCGAGCCGGCAAGACGACCAGCCACGCTGAGGCCGTACCAAAATATGCAATGGAAAACGGACGCACAGTGTGTCGAGTCGAGGCGAGTAGAGTCGAGGCGAGTCGAGCAGGTACCATGTAATGGAAAAACGCCAATACACACATAAGCGGGGGCAGAACAAGTAGCATTTTCCTATAAACCGAAGAGAAAAAACATTACCTCCAATTCGGAAAAGTTAAACTATTGTTGACTAAGAGTTGGAACGTGAGCATATCAGTTCTACTTCATCACTTATAGCCGGTTTGCACACAAGACAATAGGACATCAAAGACTTGCTGCTGGTTTATTTATTTCCTAGTCTGTGCAGATACAATAGAGCATACAACACACAGTAGCACGCTGCTATGAGATTGCAGTATATCAGCTATCACGCTGCTGCAAGTGGATTGGTTACCTGCTGTGGAACGAGTGGAGTGGAACATTAGCAGCAGGGAAGTGCAGAAACAAAACACATCTTAAACCATAAAGGGCTCTGGCGAAGGCTCATTCATGTTTTTTGAAAAACTCATTTAATGTAATGTTAGCTAGACTAGAAGATGGCTGTGGAGTGAAGGTAAGGACAAAGTTGTCTGAAGTTCATGGTCTTGACAGAAGGGATGTTTCAAAGGGAGGATGGCGAGGCTTTAATGTTGACTCTTGTCCTCATAGCTGCTCATGTCTGCCTTTTTCAGGTGCTGATGCCTGGCAGCAAAAGAGCCATAGAGGTGGATGAGGTGGAGGATCTGTCCCAGCTGGAGTGAGTTCACACACACACACACACACACACACACACACACACACACACACACACACACACACACACACACACACACACACACACACACACACACAGAGGTTTGTGGCACTATCTTTGTGGGGACCCGTCATTGACATAATGCATTCCCTAGCCCCTTACCCTAACCTTAACCATCACAACTAAATGTCTAACCTTAACCCTTACCCTCACCCTAACCATAACCTAATTCTAACCCTAATCCTAAAACCAAATCTTAACCCTCAAACAGCCCTTTAAAGTTGTGGGGTCCAGCATTTTGGCCCCACAAAGCTGTCAGGACCCCACAAGTATACTGGACTCCCAGTTTTTGGACCCCACGAATATAGTTAAACACACACACACACACACACACACACACTCTACAGTATAAATATGCACTTTTCAACCTGTTACCTAATGTTCTTAGAGAGGTGTGCGAGAGCTCTGTGCTTCTGAATCTGAAGAAGAGGTTCCACCGTGACTGTATTTATGTAAGTCTCATTACTGACCTCACACTATGATCTTAAACATTTTAAAGTGGGCAAAAGGTTCAGTCTTTTACTTCCATGCTGTTACTGGAATTTTATGTTAAAGCTATACTGATAAGCTATATAGATTCAAGCCATTGCCAAATAAGTTGATACAAAGCTAATTAAGACTATCAGCTGGAGGCAGAAAAAAAAGTTTGCAAAAAACTGAGCAAACTCCATCCACTGAGGAAGACCATGACATCCAGTTGAAAGCTCCAGAAAGACTACTAAAGGGGAACCTTGAGTTAAGATTTCTTTTATTCTAAGTTAGACATTTAATGCTTAAATGCCTCATGACAGACAAATAGTGGTGATCATCTTTTTAGATGAAAAACAACAATAAAAAAAATCAAATCACAGATAAATAATAGTGCGCTACGACAACTCAACAGCTATCAGTATTGCAGATACCTGTTATCTATGCTAAGATTGCTGAGATTTGCCCCAGACTTGCCCCCCCCCTTACTAAATAATTATTTTTAGTTTGCTTATTCTCTGAATGACTGTCATTTTCTTTATTCCCAGACTTACATCGGAAACATGTTGCTGTCCATCAACCCATTCACGCCCCTTAACATCTACACAGAGGAGCTGAGACAGAGATACCAGGGCAAAGAGCAGCACAGAAACGCACCGTGAGCTAACAACTCCCACACTGCTGTGCATCATTCTGCTTTCTCTTATTGTACTTTTACAATACAGCTGGCAGCATGTGTCTCACAAAAGGTTTAAGTCCCTTCAGAACATCTGTCCACCTTACGTTTTTCATTTGTTTTTCATTACTAATGTTTGACTTTCTGTTGTTCCCTGCGTCAGCCATGTGTATGCCATAGCCGACGCTGCTTTCAGTCAGTCTCAAGCCTCCACACAGGAGCAGTGCATCATCATAAGGTACTGACAAGAACACCAACTTCATCACGTATAGTCTATTTCCATGCAGTTTTGTCAATTTCTGGGTCTTTCTGCCTCAGGTTTTAAAGAAACGACCTGCACATATTTCATGTTACTTAGTATAAATAAAAAACCATGTCATCAACCATGAACCGCAGCAAGGACCTTTGTTGCATGTCATATATCAGATGATTTTTATTTCTTGTGTAGTGGCCAGAGTGGTTCAGGGAAGACTGAAGCTACCAAGCTGATAGTCCACTACCTCAGCTCCATGTATCAGGGCAGAAACGACAACCTGCGACAGGTAATTCACTGTGGAAAACACAAAGGAACACCTTCGTTAATGTAAGATTTGATCAGTTAGCAACACTGAAAACCGTTAGCGGGTGCATCTTTCAGTCCTCCACACCCTTATGCCTTTGATTCACTTTCTTTCTCTTCCAGCCAATGGAGGTCTTTCCCATCCTGGAGAGTTTCGGGAATGCCAAGACCATCCTCAACGACAACTCCAGCCGCTTTGGCAAGTACCTCCACATCCACATTCTCCAGTGAGTCCACCTGATGTTAGAAATATCCTTAATGTTTCACCATATGTTGCTCCCCCTGATGAAAGATTGGTTACAGCTGTTTTAATTGTCGACTGTCTCTCATCTTGGTTGACAGTGGAGTTGTTGTAGGGACCTCGTTGTCCAAATATCTCCTTGAGAAGTCCAGGGTTGTCTTTCAGGTGAGGACATTGAGTGAAGTGTGCTGTGTGTTCAAACGTTACATTTACTGGAGAGGCATATTTCATCAGGTTCAAACCTATTACAAGACACATTTGTGAGGGGAAAAAAACACACCTACTTTGCTTTGGCACCTACAGCGTGAATAGCTGCTAGACAATTTGTCACTGCTATGCTCGTGTGATCGGCTATTTGTCTAATATATCACATTTGGCTCGCTTGTCTTGGCTTGTAGGAAAAAGTCTTTTATTGGTTGAGTGTTTTTGCTTCTTGGAAAATGAACGGTTTGGAGGCTCAGCTTTCCCAGCTTGATAGAGGATACCTCCATCTATAAAACTGATCAAATAGCTTTTCAATCCTCAGTTATTAGCCGTGCTAGCGACATGGCTCCAGGGATAAAAATGTTAGTTCGTCTGTCCACCACTGTGGTCCATAATTAAATCTTAGCAAATGTCAAATGGAAGGCCGTGAAATTCTGCACAGACAATCATGATCCCCAGAGGTGGAATTACAATGACTTGGGTGATCCCTTAACTTTTCCTCTAGTGCCACCAGCAGGTCAAACAATTCAGTTATCAAGTGTAATATCTCTACACCATGATGTTGACTTTTTTGGTTTTGAATGAAGTAACTCAACAACTGTTTGGTACAGACATTCATGGTTCCCAGAGGATGAATCTGAATGACATTGGTGATCCCCTGACTTTTCCTCTAGCTAGCAATTGTTTGGTTCTGAGTAAAATGTCTTGACAAATATTTGATGGATTGCCATTGAATTTGGTTCCGACATTCATGATCCTCACAAGATAAATTCTGATAACTTAAATGATCCCCTGACTTTTTCTCTGGTACCATCATCAGGTCATCATTGTAATTTGTCCAATAGTTTGGGTTATGACCAAATACCTAAAAAAAAGACATTCTTGAGACATACTTATACACTAAACTAAGATGGTGACCATGATAAACATTAGCAGCTATCAAAATGTTAACATTGTCATTTTGAGCATGATAGCATGTTTTTATTTGTTTTAAGTTCCAATCGAAACTGTGCCTAATTAAAGCATCACAGAATCTAATCTTGTTTCTTTGTTACATTTAATGTTATTGTATAATGTTAAGTTATATTACTTATTTTCTACATTCTTTTTTACTGGTGTGGAGTGTAACTAAGTCAGGGGTCTCAAACTCGTGGCCCGGGGGCCAATTGAGGCCCGCGGGATGATATTTTGTGGCCCCCCCCTATTTGACATCAAAGTTTAGTTTCTGTTGTTCTGAAACGCACCTTTTTGCTGAGTTGTTGCGTGTGCCGCGCCTGCCACGCTTCTATTTTATTTTTTCACTTACGGGCTACCATAGCTAGTCTCGTGACAGCTTCCTGTGGCATTTGTTGTCAATGGTTGTCAAGCTAGCCAACCGTGAAGTACCTGGGGAAGGATCAACGTTAGTCACTTGGTTGAAATGTGTTCCTGGGTGTCGGAAAATAGATGCCTTCACCCAGTTCCAGTCATGTCTCTCTCAAAACATGCCGTGAAGAGAAAGGTTGGTGACGAGCACAGGCAATTTCAGTGAAAGTGGGAGACTTTTTTCTATCGAGCACAGGGGCACCCCTGTATGTCTCATATGCACAGAGAAAGTTGTGGTGTACAAGGAATATAACATCAGACATCATTACTCAACTAGACATGCTGAGGAGTATACAAAATACCAGGGAGATGAGAGAAAGAACCGGGTCGGCAATCTTAAAAAATGTCTATTGAGGCAACAAGATTTATTTAAGAAAGCAAACAAAGAATACTTTTGTTGAATACATGATGCGGCCCAGCCTGACCCACACTCTACCTCGAGCCGCCCCCAGGTAAATTGAGTTTGAGACCCCTGAACTAAGTGAACAATACAGCCAGCGATTTGTATGTGCAAGTGTTTCATTATGTTGTTGCTTCTGGCAAGGTAGTCTATGCTGTCAGTAATGAACTCAGTTGATGTCACCGTGTAGTTCTTGTCTCAATTCCCTTGTAGGCCAATGAGGAGAGGAACTACCATGTGTTCTATGAGCTGCTGGCAGGTATGAACGACTGGGACAAACAGGAGGTCTACCTGCAAGGAGCCGAGACCTATTACTACCTAAACCAAGTACAGTACATCACACATCAATGAACACAGAACTATTCTCCATCTCTGCTTTTTGTAATGTTTTCCCTTTCCTCTTTACACATTATGCATGTTACACATTTATTTTGTCCCCGTGCTGCTCTAGGGTGGTGACTGTGAATTGAAGGGGAAGCAGGACAAGCAGGACTTCCAGCTTTTGGTTCATTGCTTTGAGACCATCGGCCTGCATGCTGACCAGATCTCCACCGTCTGGGCCATCCTCTCCTCCATCCTGCAGCTCGGCAACGTCTGCTTTAGCTCATACGAGGTGTGTGTGTGTGTGTGTGTGTGTGTGTGTGTGTGTGTGGGAGATAAGAGTGAAAATGACACTGATCAGACATCCCTCAGACATGATATCATATGTCCATTGGTGTTTTTGCTTCAGAGCGAGTCATTCGAGGTGGCTCGTATCTTAAGCGAGACTGAGACCAGGAGGGTTGGCTCCTTGTTGCAGATTTCCTCCGAGGCCCTGCAGACTGTCATCACTCACAGAGTCACAGTCAGTAGCCTTCCATTCACCAGTCATGCCTCCTGCTGAGTTATCATCCATATTTTCTGCATGTGTGCACACTGAGAAGCCTTCTCGTCCACAGGAGACGACTTACGACAGGATCTACTGCCCTCTGTCTGTGGAAAGTGCCATAGAATCCAGGTAAGAAAATATCCTTAAAATGTTGACTGGATGACAGACTGGATGTAAGCACAACTAGCAGACAAGTCTCTGAAACCAAACTATAAATAAATTACTTGGAATCACTTGTTTCCTGCCATTTGTCCATCCATATAGTGATCCATCCATCCATTTTCTGTCCCATTGCAGTGGCAGCAGACTAAAGACAGTAGCCTGTGTCCTCCCAAACCATGTCCTCTAGGTCAGAGATCTTCAACAGGATTAGAATTAGAAGTTTTTAATATCAGAAATATGGGTTTCTTTGAACCAAATTGCCCCAAAATAACATGGATGTATGTTGTATGCAACCCATACAACATTTAAACAAATATAATGATTATTTTGGGGCGTTTTATTCAATTTTATAGCATTTAAAAAAATATTTTAAATGGTTTCAAAACCGTATCCTGACTAAGCTTTGACACTTTGTCTGTGTATCTTAACTAATATTAAAAATAATGTATAATGTCTGCTTTTTTTAACTTAAAAATTTTGTATAATGTCATGTAAGTTAGGTTTATTGACCATACATTTAAAAGAATGTTGAAAAAAGTGCCAACAACGTTTAAAAAAGCGCCAAAAGCATCGAAAAAAAGTGACAAAAATGTTGGAAAAAGCGCCAAAAAAAGTTCATTTTCAATTTTGACCCGCTAGGAACACAAGTTCATGGTCGACGGGAATACAACAAAAGGGTTAATGATGAAAATAACCTTACAGTCCAAATAAAGTAGGCAGGTAATCCAAAAACAGGAAACCGGAAAAAATATTTAACTTTATTTGTCGCACACATGCAGTGAAATTGAATTACTGCATTCAACCCATCTTAAGTAGTAGGAGCAGTTGACTGCTATACATACAGCAACTTCAGTGTCTTGCTCAGGGACACTTTGACATGTGGCCGGAGGAATCGGTATCGGACCGCCAATCTGTGGTTGAGGGGCGACCACTGTACCTCTGAGCCACAAGCCCCCCCAAAACAGGAACACTAGAAAACTGAACACTAGAAACAGTCGCGACTACTAAACACAAGATACGATGACGAGCTGACACCAGACAAAGGCAGCACACAGACGGAGGAAGAGGCTCAAGGAGAGAGGAGTCGAGGAAGAGACTCAAATGCTGCATCTCATGTCACTTATTTGATAGCTCCTCGACTCTTCGGTCCTCGGCTGAACTGGAAGTTGTTGTGTCCCTCCTCGGTGAAGGCCGTCTCCAAGCTGTTATTTCTGCCCTGAGAAGAGAGGAGCAAGCATGGAGGAGGGATCATCGAGGAGTTATAGGCGAGGATACATGAGAGCAGCCTTCCCGGAAGCCGTGCAGCTAAAAGAGTTGCTAACTCCGCCCAAACAGATGATGTATTCATGTGACGTATTCATCTCTCTAAAACACATTTGCTCGTTGCCTCTCTCCTCCGATGATTTCCTCGCGTCTCTCCCGTGCCTCCTCGGTGGGAGGGACTAAGACGCGAGAAAGGGAGGCAAGTGGAGGAGTCGTGGAGGCAATTTAAGCGACATGAGAAGCACCTAAGGAGAGAGGAGTCGAGGAAGAGACTCCAGGACAGAGGAGTCGAGGAGGTACAAATTCGGTAATTGGGAAAGGCCCAATCACAAAGGCAGGACAAACACACACACAACAGGAAGGACTTTCAAACTCCACAACCCCAGTTTGTAACAAAAATTTTTTCTGTAAAACATTTGCATTTAAAGGTACCCCCCCCTCCTCCTCCTTGTCCTCTCTTGCAGAGATGCCATTGCCAAAGCCTTGTACTCAGTGCTGTTTGACTGGCTGTTGGAGCAGATCAATGACTGGCTGAGCCCCACAGAGATGGACAGCACAGTGGGCGTAGTCGACATCTACGGGTTTGAGGTTGGTATTCTGCACCATGTATCAAGGCTAAGTCCTTACTGGAGTGGCACAGGTTTGATTCTATATATATACTAATACCAGACTGTAAAAATACTTTGGTACAAGTAAAAGTCCTGCATTGAAAATGTTACTTAAGTAAAAGTATGCAAGTATCATCAGGAACATGTACTTAAAGTATTATGAGTAAAAGTACTCAATGCAGAAAAAGCCTCCTATTTTAGAAAGTGTAAGTGTAAAGGATCGAAACAGTTGTGTGTTTAATGGTCTAATCATCTCAGCGGGACTTGTAGGCCGTTATATTGTTGGCTAGTTTACTTTATAATCAGACATCAGATTTTATAAACTACATGTGTTTTGTGTGCAGGAATCTTAATGTGTAAAGTAACTAAAGCTGTCAGATGAATGTAGTGGAGTAAAAAGTACAACATTTCTCTCTGAAATGTGGTGGAGTAGAAGTAGAAAGTGGTGTGAAAAGCAAAGACTCAAGTAAAGTACAATTACCTCAAATTTATACTTAAGTACAGTACTTGAGTAAATGTACTTGGTTACATTCCGCCACTGTCTACAAGCTATCACTATCCATTAAAAAATATCTAAATAATGTCACAGTACTTCTGTGTTTTTCTGCAGGACCTGGGAGTGAACAGCTTTGAGCAGCTGTGTATCAACTTTGCCAATGAGCAGCTGCAGCACTTTGTCAACAAGGCAGTGATCTCCCAGGAGCAGGTCAGTGGGCTGGGTGCTACAGATCCATGAAGATCAACCCAGCCTCGATACTACTTTTATAAGCTCTGACTAATGGCTTTATCAAGAGTTGCCGAGTCATGTACTAATACCCTATATGTCAGTTATAAGACATTTCTCAGAACAACTTTTGGGTTGCCAGGTTGTGAAAAGTCCCTTTGACCGCATTCTCCTCCAGACACTCAACTTTGTCTTTGTAGCTAGTTTTTAGTTATTATTATTTGACTCATTAACATTTACAATGGATTAGTCTAAGAACTGTTTATTAATTACTTTTGATAAATATGTGTATTTGCTTGTGTGACATGAGAAGATTGATACTAATCGTGTCTATGTGTTAAGTATGGAGCTGGAGCATGGAGGCCCTGTCCTTCACACACTACTATTGGCCAGGCGTCCATGCTTACACAAGGTAACGTAACCCCATTTGTACAGGTCCTATCCCCTGACCAATCGGCTATCCTAACCTTAACCACTCAAGGTCAATGCCTAACCCCAACCAATCGAGCTGCTATTGAAGGGCAGGTCTTGGCGTGGCCATAGTAGGATTCGTAAATTCGCAGCCAGGAGATGATTATGCTAGCCTAGCATAAAGACGTGAGCAGGGGTGAGAAGCTAGCCCGGTTCTCCTTAAAGTTAAAAAATACACTGTACACAAACCGGCTGGGTTTTAGGCTGGGTTATGTGCTGCAACTATTTCTTGGTGAACACTAGCTGTGACTGTGCAGCTTCCCAGAGTCTTGTCATCATAGTGAAGTTGCCAGGTTTGGTCCCATTGTGCCTGTACAATGACCAATACCAAAACTGGTACACGAAAAAGTTCCAGCACATTATTCACCATAAAAAAAACAACCCAAAATGTATTTTTTGATTCTCTTTATGTGTGCATTAAACCAACAAGATGCAAAATGTTAGCAAATCACCCTTAGAGGTGTTCGTAGCTGTATTTCTGAACTTGGGATAGAGCTAGGCTAAGTGTTTCCCCCTGCTTCCAGTCTTTATGCTAAGCTAAGCTAAGCTGCGAATCCAGCTCTGACACTGATATGGTTCTTTAAAATCTATAATTTCAGATGACTTGTGAACCTTTATTAATTACCTTATCAAACTTGTAACTGCAGGATTGATTATTTTTATTAGTAAATTAGACCCATTACCTTATAACTAATGACTTATTAACATTTCTAACTGTAGACTTGATGGCTTATTAGAAATTGAGGAAATACTTTCCCTAAAGTATAACAACTAAGGTCTTATTTATGACTTAACTTGATTAATGACTTGACTTTTAATGACTCACCAGTCAAAGCAATTGTTCACAACATGGCAACCCAAGGTTAGTCCTTATAAATTAGTTACAACTTATACACCTTTATTAAGGGTGACTTTTTTAGAAAGTGCTACCACTGTATTTTTAAGGAATAACCAAAATCACACTGAAAAAGAAGTTAGAAGACATATTGTACGGCAGTTGATTAACACCCCGTCAACAACATTTCCATAGCTCCCCGTTAGCACTTGAGTATGCAATATTGACCGATAGAGGACTACATGGATTGTCCAAATTAAGAAAGCTAAACTTCCAGTCTTTTTGAATGGTTTGTAATTCTATGAGTTTTAGGTTTATAAATTAACAAGGACACACTGTGTCATTGATATGAATCACCTGGTCAAGCCAATGCAGCCACAGCAGTTTTAATACTGGATCTGTTCCAGTCCAATCTGTTCCTGCAGGCAAGGAAACTACCAGCTGCCTGCATCAGTTTAGACCTGCGCATGTCAACATGTCAAAGTGTGCAGCATACAAGCAAAGAAAGAAATAAATAGCATCATTCTTAAAAATCAGGCAATTAGAACTAAGAACTTATATTCCTTTAACCAAAGAGCACCTTCAATAAATGGCTTCACACACTTATACTGAGTGTATTCTGCAAAGTTACTTTGCGTGTTGCCTGCAGGAGGAGTACAGTGCAGAACAGATCCAGTGGTATCCGATGCCTCTCAAGAACTTACACTCCTGTCTGGAGCTGATCTCCTCCAGACCGCACGGCATACTCCGCATACTGGACGATCAGACCTGCCTCCCCCAGGTACACACACGCACACGCACACGCACACGCACACGCACACGCACACACACACACACACACACACACACACACATGACAGAAAACACAAGAACATACACTAGAAAGACCAAGACTGAGCTAGTAACCTGTTACTTTGCCAGGCATTGTGATAAGTTATTAAAAACAGGACAATATATCATTTTCTCACTTTTGACATCCTCTATCAACACTTTGATAAGCAGAGGAAATGCCCTCCTATATTTAATGCGGCTTTGCTTATTTATATGACAGTATGCCATGGTTATTAGCAAATAACCAGAGATATTGCTTAAATTCAGTGTTAAGTGTTGAGACAACATGTTTCTATTTCGTTCTACATCGGACCTTGAGGGAGTGTAACAGAAAGTAAATGTGTATGTGTTTTCAGTATTGTCAGTATTGTTTTTTCATCAGGCCACTGATCACACCTTCCTCCAGAAGTGCCACTATCACCATGGGAACAGCCCCTTCTATGCCAAGCCCAAGAACCCACTGCCAGTCTTCACTGTCTATCACTATGCTGGAGCTGTCACTTATCAGGTATCAGGCACAGCTCACTCAGGGGCGATTCCAGGTTTGTTTAAACAACACAATTTAATTCTGCTAAATAACACATCACATAAAATATCACATTCATTTTTAAATTCACTTGTTTTCATTTTAAACTTTTTTTAAATTGTATATCCAAATACAATACACATTTTCTATAGGCTCAGTCTGCCACTTTTTAAAAAGAAAATTCCAGTGCTGGTTCCATGGTATCAGAATTTTGGATAGTCGTCATGGAAACATTATTGGTCATGTGACAAAGGCTGGGAAAATTAGCAGAACACGCAGCCAAGTGACAGAACTTTGATCCAGTGGAAATCACAATTGTCAGATTGACAGCATTCTAGCCCAGTGGAATAGGGGGGGGGAAGGCGGTGCCACCATAGATGGTGCCCCCCTGTGCCCCCCTTCTTGCCCCGCCCCTGAGCTCACTGCTATATACAGCAGATCTGTCAAACAGCAGTCAGTACTACAAGAACAATTTTAGTAAAAAATAAACTCTTTGACTCTTTATCCCAGGTTCATAATTTCCTGAATAAGAACCACGACCAGTTCAGGACAGAAGTGGTGGAGCTTTTCGCCAGGAGTCGGCTAAAGGTAAAGCAACTGGCATTAGACCCATATAGGGTGCAAGAGATTTTGATTATGTAATCAGATTACACAGGTTTGTGTATCATTCAGTCATTCAAACTCAGTAACACCTTTAGTTAAGTTAGTGCAGTTTACAGTGCTGTAACAAACTAATAAGACTTATAAACAGCAGAGCAATAGCAGACTAATCCACAAACTATAAAATATATGACAGATTGAAATGTGAAAAAAACTAATACATAAGGAAAATAAAATAAACCAAGACATTATATTAAAGACAAATCAGAGGTGATTATCTTTACCCTTGTGTTTTCTGGTCTTTTTAACTACCTAATTGTAATTACCCAAAAATAACACAGATGATCCCAAACAACGCGCTTCGCAGGTACAACAAATGATTGGATCTCTACTTTCATTGAACTTTGGGTGTTTTATTCAATTCTTAAGCATTTGAAAAAAAAATTGAAATGTTTCGAAACAGTATCCTCACTGAACGTTGACATACACCCTTCTGTGATTATTCTTCTTTTAATATTAGTCTAAATAATTCATATGTTCTGCTTTTTTAACTAAAGGATTAGGTATAATTTCCTATAAATGAGGATTATTGACCATGAATTCCAAAAATAAGTCTAGTTAAGACTCTGCTAATCTAGTGGTAATAAGTTGGTGTTAGTAGTGTTTATACATGGTAGTGAAAAGAATTGTAAAATGGCAAAAAAGCGCCAAAAACATTGAAAAAAGCGCTAAAAGTGTAAAAGAAAATGTCAGAAAAAGTGTTGATTTTCATGATGACAAGTGCATGGTTGAATGATAGACAACACAAGGGTTAAGAAAATTGCACTTCCAGTTACGTTAACGTTAACCGTTAATCCAAAAGGAAAGTTGCCGTGTGCTGAGCTCTCTCATACAGAAATGCATTACATAAAATCGATGTTATGTCACAATAGTGACTTCTGTATCTTGTAATTATCTTGACAAAAATAAATGACAAATGATATAAATTCAAACTCATACATTTAAGATACAACAGTCATAATAACTTTTTGGTTTCTTCTTGTCTGGTGCAAAATCTGTATTGCACCGTTTGTTGTAATTACAAGACTACAAAAACAGGGAAACAGAAGTTATAATTACAGCATGATGTGTCACATATCTTTTAATTATGAGATATAGATCTTTCCTTGTAATCATGACATACAGGTTTGTTTTTTATTTTGCTTAGGTGATTGCAGTGTGCGTCCATCCTTTTTTGCCACTATACAACTAATTATGAGAGTATAATATAGGACCAGTACCAGTGGTGGAATGTAACTAAGTACATTTACTCATGTACTGTACTTAAGCACAAATTTTGAAGTACTTGTACTTTACTTGAGTATTTTCTTTTCATGCCACTTTCAACTTTTACTCCGCTACATTTCAGAGAGAAATATTGTAGATTTTACTCCACTACATTCATCTGACAGCTTTAGTTACTAGTTACTTTACAAATTAAGATTTTTGCACACATAACACATGTAGTTCATAAAAATACAATGTCTTTATTATAAATTACTTTATTATAAACTACCCAACAATATACAGGTCTACAACTACAGCTGAAATGTGGAGCCGATTAAACACTTGATTGACAGAACAGTTTTTTTCCAGTTTCAAAAATGGGAGGATTTTTTACACATTGAGTACTTTTACTTTGAATGCTTTAAGTACACTTTCCTGATGATACTTACATACTTTTACTTAAGTAAAATTTTCAATGCAGGACTTTTACTTGTAGAGTATTTTTACAGTGTGGTATTAATACGTTTACTAAAGTAAAGGACCTGGATAATTCTTCCACCGCTGGCCAGTACATAATACAAAATGGATCAATTTGAAGATATTGCATATATCAACATAAAATATATCAGTTGCTCCAAAAACATACTTACTCATGTGAACTCATTCATTTTGACAGTTTACCTGTGAATTTGCATGTTCGTCAGATGGTGTCGGTGCTGTTCCGGAAGGTTCAGGATGGTTACATTCAGCAGCGAGAGCTTGGCTGGAGAGGGAAGGGTCTCCGCCAGCTGCCCTCTACTGCTGCTTCCCACTTCCTTCAGTCGCTGAATGAACTCACCGCTCGCCTGGACAGGTACCAACACACAGAGCACACTGATAATGAGCTGTCATTACCAAATCCTACAGATTAAAAAATATTTTATCAGATGTGCCTTTTGTTTAGACGGCGATGGCGTTTTTGGGGCTTAAAAACGCAAAAAAGGGAAACCACCCTCCAGAGTGGAAATCTTTAAAACGCTCCACCGTCACGTTCCCGTCTAAAAGTTAAAAACGCAAAAGTCTGCTCCGATCTGCTGTGACCCACCCCATATTTTGTTAAATAAATTAAAATATAGAGTGATTACTCGCCCGTGGCCACTCCACCGTTGGGTATCCACAGCCTGCCTATACTTGGTCCGGATGACTTTCAGCTTTGATGATATCTGACTTTTACAGATAGCGTCTTTCTCGTGTGGATATGGCGTCCCTCCAGGTACAGGATACTGCTGAAGACATTCGGTCCATATGTCTATATATTTTGACTGGCAGGACTCCCAGTCCACGCCCTGTTGTGCCTTTGTAATCTAAGGTTGTTTGGAGCAATAACTCCACCTCCTCGTCTGTCCAGACAAAATTGTCAGCTTTTGTTGTTTGCTTTGCCATGTTTTGAGGAGAGGAGAGGAGAGGGAGAAAGGAAGAGGAGAGGGCAAGAGGAGGAGGAGAGGGAGAGAAGTAGAAGGAAGTTTCTACGCAGGCACGCAGACTTGGTGGTGTTGTGTGGCAGTGCTTCACACCACCACCTAACCTAGCCGCCTGGTGTGCATACTACATCGAATTTCACACACTTCTGCGTCACCGTATGCACGCAGATTTCCCCCAAAAAACGCTTGTCTAAACGCGGAATAAAAAGTGAGATCGCAACGCCACTTTTGCGTTTTCTCCTTAGAACATTTCCGTCTAAACATAGCCTGAGTGTCACTTGAACAGATTAGAGATGTTTTAGTCTATATCCATGACATTCCACTTCTGGGATTGCTCCGTTGCCGCCGGAAATTTCGCCAGATGTCTTTCATTTCGCCCGGATATCCGTTACCTTCCTCTTTCTTTGTGTTGGCGTTCTAAACTCTGGTGGATTTGTGAGGACTATGGTTAACTGCTCCTCAGATCTCTGCAGGGTAAATCCAGACAGTTAGCTAGACTATCTGGCCAATCTGAGTTTTCTGTTGCACGACTAAAACTACTTTTGAATGTACACATGTTCCACCAAAACAAGTTCCTTCCTGAGACTATTTTGCAGCGGCACCGTGGCTCCGTCCGGAGCTTAATGATTATGATTGGTTTAAACAAATAGATAGATAGAGATACGTTATTCATCCCGAAGGAAATTAAGGTGTTCAATAGCTTATACACATACACACACATAGGCACACAGACATATGACATCCACGTACACATACATACTACAAAAATACAAAGGAAGATATCAATAGTGTGCTCTTACAGTAAAGTTAGATTGTAGCAAAAAAATGCAGAAAGGTGCAATGGTAACGTAGTGTAAGAGAGTTTCAGTGCATTGTCAGTGCAAGTTCTCTATCTACTCAAGTACAACAGGCTACACAATATATCAAAAATAGAATAATCATTACTTAACTATACATAGACACTAATGAAAGACTTGACGAAAATGTTACGGTAAAGTTGAAAAATGTCCATACAGGCAAAAAGAACAGGGTGGCTAATATAGCCAATAATGCCAATAAACCAGAGCACGTTTTTCCCTATCCTAGAATGCTGTGTGGACTAACCAGACCCTCCTCCACAGCGCTGTGAAGGAAGGTCTGGCAATGTGAAACTAGAGATGTTCTGATACCATCTTTTGCTTCCCGATACCGATTCCGCTATCTGAACTTGCGTATCGGCCGATACGACTCGATACCAGTGTGTCATATATTTTATTATGTTTTAACAGCAGTATACTACTAACCCTCTATGGATGTGTTGTGATACAACTGAAAAAAATGAGATGCCTGCACTCTGCTAATTCTCCCATACGTTTATTGTGCTGCAACGTTTCGACTCTGCTGGGTCTTCCTCAGGCTCAAGGCTGTGTTATGATTAATATCTTTGTTGTATGGTCTGGCTCAGGTTAAACTTTTTGTGAAACATGAACAAACACAAACAAAGAATGCCAAAGAACTTTCTTTTATTATCTAGTTTGATCGGTGCACTGCACTGCAGTACTTGCTGATACCAGGACCTGAAGTAATCGGGTTCCGTTACCTCGCGCGAGCATGGACGCCTAGCCAATTGTAGCGCACAAATGCTATTGAAGGGTGGGTCTTGCCTAGAACTGTAGTGGGTTCCATAATAACAGCGTCAATCACGCATAGGCCACTGGTTAATACTCATTCCAGATGCTTGAAATATATGCCTCTTTAAATACTATTTAAGTAGTTGTACATTTTTATTCCCAACTTGTATATATGCACATATACATTATTTCCTTTGTATTTGTTTTATCTTTATTTTTTGAATATTTGTTCTTGTATTCTATCCTATGTATTATTTTTTGTATATTCTGTATGTGTGCTGTGTGTCTGATGTTTTGCTGCTGTAACACTGAAATTTCCCTATTTGGGATCAATAAAGTCAATCTAATCTAATCTAAATATCCCATTTCACATCTATAAAACAGCCACAGATGCTGCTCAGCTTTTCTTCACATGCAAATGGGTCTAAGGTTTGAGTTTATTGAATTCATGCTCACAGTTAAACAACTGAATAAAAACCAGAATTTACATCAGTTTAGAAAAATAAAAAGGTCTAGCCCTAGAAAAATTAAATAATAAATATACATATCAATTACACATACATTATGCACCCATACATTTATACTCACATACTCATTTAAAAAAAAGCCATCCACTGGTCTAAGTAAGTGCCTTAAATACAGTAAAATAAGATGTACAACACTCGAAAAAAACGCATAATTTACAGCACATTGCACAGCCAACAGCAAACTCCAGAGACTTCAGCTCGCCGTTCCATTCAGTGCTTTGTTGTCCAAACTGACTGCTGTAGGCAGCGTTGCTGTCTTCAGTCTGTTTGTTCTGCACCGTTAATAATGTTTCCTGACAAATAACCTGTGTCAATGTTTTGTCCTTTAACTCTTAGATGCAAAACCACTTTTATTCGTTGTCTGAAGCCAAACTACGTCAAGGTAACCCCAGATAACCCCCAGATACTTTATACTATCCTAACATCAGCCGAAAATGTATGACCATGTACTGTCTCTCGCACGTCATCCATCAGCTTCCTGGGATCTTTGACGTGGACTACGTGTTGGCCCAGCTGAGGCATGCTGGGATGTTGGAGACCATCCACATCAGGAAAGAGGGTTTCCCCATACGGATACAGTACTCCTACTTCATTGAGAGGTTCTGCAAACATACATAGAATTTCTGTCTGCACTATCACAAAAGTACTTTAATGTTTATTATTATGCTTTCACTTTTTACTTCTCTTGTCTTATTTTCCTCGCTTTGCCTTTTCTCGCACCTACTGCTTTTCATTAATGGCTGCCTAGTTGAAGGATGTTCAGTATTGAGCTGCATTTTGTCCCCATCGGGGATCAAAATAATTCAGCAGAGGCAGGGATATGTAGACCAGAAAGGGGGATATCCCACGCATCCCCCACCGGCATTTAGGTATCTGGAGTGCCGACCCACAAACTGCGAAATAAGATGACCCAGTCAGTTTTTTTGGGCTGTCTAGATCAGATTCAAGCCATTCAGATTCCGCTCCCCTTCCTATGTTGGCTGGGTTATGTGCTGGAACTATTTCTTGGTGAACACCAGCTGGGTGCTGTGACTGCGTAGCTTCCGAGAGTCTTGTCATCATAGTGTTGTAGCCAGGTTTGATCCCGTCTGTACAATGTTCTGTTGAACGGAGATTAGTTCTTCTACTACAGCTTAAAACATGGAGATTGCTTTTGGTTCAAATCTCTGCTTAAAAAACAAAAACGTAGCAATGTTAATGTAGCCTGAGAAAAGCTTGAAGTCAGTGTATGTTTTGGCAGATACGGGGTTCTGCTGAGCCAGCGGCTGAGTGAGGTGTCAGACAAAGAGCAGTCACTGGCTCTGCTGGACATGGTGGGTGCCGAGGAGGGACAGTACCAGCTGGGACTCACCAAGGTGCCAAACTGCCCACTAACAACACTACTGATTAAAAAGTTTTTACTGTCAATCATCACGTTTAGATGTATGTGTATATCTTTGTTAGCTGTTCCTCAAGGAGCTTCTGTACCAGCAGCTGGAGGAAAAGTGGAACAGCACCCAGACCTGGGCTGCCGTCACCATCCAGAGAAACATCAGAGGCTTCCTCTGCAGGAGGAACTTCAGGTTCTTTAAGGAGAAAGCCATCGTCATCCAGAGCCACATCCGGGGACACCAGGCCAGGTACAGAAAGGAGGAAGATCAGACAGGAGAAGAGTATCCAATCCAAATGTTCAACTTTTTTTATATACTCTAGTATGGCGTTATATATGTGTCACATTCCTGAGCGAGTAATTGTATGTTTTGAGCACAGAGAACTATATTTTGCAAGCGCATTACATTGCATTTTGAACAGAAATGTACACTCGCAAAAAATAATTCAGTTTGAGTAAACAAAAACCTATTTCGTGCACAATAAATGTATTTGCATGTCTTTCTCTGCTCGCAGGTAGACGCTGCTGCGCTCCGGTCATGTCTCCCTCGCTCTCAACCTCTTCTCTCTACGCGCTCAACTCTAGACACGCTCGCTCAGATTTTCACAGCGTTACAAGTGTGCCACAAAACCAACCAATCGCAGAATCAACAGGTCAATTCTGATTGGCTGTTCATCTCCAATTAGATCGCAAGTAGCGGGAAAGACATCTACAGGGAAACAGTCTTTGACGCAACACCCGCCGTGATGCCCCAGCAAGGGGTATATCTGCTGTAGCCAGCCTTGGAAAGATTGTGGAGCAGCTTAACTAATTAAAATAATTGAATTATGATTGATTTAAAACAATATATCAGCTAAAACAGCTCAACACATGTTTAAACATATAGCTAAGTAATCAATGGTAGAAATAAACAGCTAAAAGTGGCCTACTGACTTAACTAACAGTTGAAATGATTAGCTAAAAGTAATGGATGAATTTTGAAACATTAACCACACTTCAAGTAAAAGGCCTAGCTAGCTAGTAGAATTTCTGACCAAACCAACCTAAATGTTTACAGTTCAATTGCATGAAAATGTAAGAATATTCACTTTAATATGATAAATAGTGTGAATACATTGGGAATTGATAGGGCGGGGTATGTGAGTTTATATGACAGGGCTGTGGGGGAACCTCAGACCAGAAGGGTTGGAAAGCACTGATCTACAGTATTTTATATTATTGACCGACCGGTATATTACAGACATGCCTTAATAGTTGTGTTAATCACAATACCGTTGTTTGAATTACATATCTCCGTGTGTGACTAACGTAATCCTTCACAAGCAATCTAACATTAGCCCAGCATGGATAAAGTCCAGCTATGCATCCAACGTATTCATCCGAACACACCTAAAATGTCACAATCCAGCCACTTGTAAGAAGTTTGTAATACTGGTTACATAGTTATCGTGTTTTATTAACCTTAATTCTGTTTGCCAAGGCTATATATTTTATTGGCTTGCAAAGTAGCTATCCGATGCTAACGCTAACGTTAGCTAGCTAATTTATGTCAAAAAGCAGTAGCTAACTAATGTTACTGCCAAGATATGGTTTCATTGTAAGACAGCGTAAACAGATGACAACACTTGACGAGTCTTACAACACCTCTCTGGTCTCTAGTGAAATCATATCTTGGCAGTAGTTAGCTAACGTTTCTGCTTTTTGAGATAAATTAGCGTTAGCAACGGATAGCTCCTTCGCAAGCTAATATAGCAACATAATTCAGGTTAATAAAATACGGTAATGTAACCAAAGTATTAAGAACTACTTAGCTACATGTGGTTATAGTGTGACAGGTCTACTGCTGTTCAGTCTCGCATTGCGAGACCTAGCTAACTTAGCTAGTTACAGTGCTGCGAGGCCTGTTCAGATGACATGTCGGCGGCAGTCTCTTATATACAGTCTATGGCTGCAGTGTGTGAGCTAGCTAGATTGCTTGTGAAGGATGAGTCAAACTAACGTTAAACACACAAGGAGATATAAGTCAAAGAAAACAACGGCATTATAGTACACACAAATATTAAGACATTTCTGTGATATAAGTCAATAATACAAAATACTGACCGAAATGTGTTTTAATCCAGTAACATTAGTCGAACAGCTCCACTGTAGTCAGTATTTGCTGTACCAACAGGTGTAAACTGAAAAAGACTGTTCCTCCTAGATTTTTGTTTCCTGCTACTTGCGATCTAATTGGAGACGAACAGCCAATCAGAATTGACCTTTTGATTCTGCGATTGGTTGGTTTTGTGGCACACTTGTAACGCTGTGAAAATCTGAGCGAGCGTGTCTAGAGTTGAGCGCGTAGAGAGAAGAGGTTGAGAGCGAGGGAGACATGACCGGAGCGCAGCAGCGTCTACCTGCGAGCAGAGAAAGACATGCAAATACATTTATTATGCACGAAATAGGTTTTTGTTTACTCAAACTGAATTATTTTTTGCAAGTGTACATTTCTGTTCAAAATGCAATGTAATGCGCTTGCAAAATATAGTTCTCTGTGCTCAAAACATACAATTACTCGCTCAGGAATGTGACACATATATAACGCCATACACCTGGGTAGCTCACCTGGTAGAGCGTGCACCCATATACAGAGCCTCAGTCCTCCCCGCAGCAGCCGCAGGTCGCAACCAAACCTTTGCTGCATGTCATTCCCCCTCTCTCTCCCCTTTCATGTCTAAGCTGTCCTATTAAATAAAGGCCTAAAATGCCAAAAAAAATAATGATCTAAAAAAAAGTATGAAATCAAGATTTTACTGAAGTAAAAGTAAACAAGTGTATCCACAGTCAAATGTCCCACGCAGCACGCTGTTGTACAGATGTTTAACGTACAATATGTAATTTTCTGCCGCTAGGGGTCTCTTAATTAAAACAATGGATGTAAACACAATAGACAGTAAAATAAATGGACACAGCGACGCCATATACTTCGACGGAGACCAGTGAAGTCACTTTTCCGGTGATGGCTGAGCGTACTGCGCAGCATCAAGCTAAGCTTGACGACGTAGATGTGACGTGAACAACCTATCTGGAAGTCTTCTGGTAGCTGTGCCAAGAGAAATCTCAATCATTCCCAATCTAGCAGAGACGGAGAGCGTAGGTATATTTAAGGAGATAAAATAGGCACAGGCTAATTATTGCTGACTAAAATGATAGTTAACATTAGTAATTAAACTTAAACAGCTAAAGTAAGTTGAAACTGCCTGCTAGCTTCTCCTGTACTATACGGTAATTCCTCTACTGTGCGACAGAAAGTCAAGTGGTTATGACACAATCGTTAGCCTATTTTTACAAAAACGGTTGCTACAGGGCCATAGTGTGAGATACAAGGTAATGGAGTCTTTTATACATTGGCGTGTTTCTTTAGAAATAAACAATGGACAAATAGTCTTTAAACGCTTCAGATGTAAAGTTATTTGCTGTCAAAGTGACGCCAAAATGAATGGGAGTCAATGGAATGCTAACGGAAGGTGATGGCTTGTTAGCCTAGAATCTCCCCATAGGAGGTACGCTTTCCAGATGCTCGCTTACCCCCTTGGTAAACACAGACTTTTGATAACGTCATGAAGTGGCATTATGGGAGTTGTTGTTTTCATTGTTTAACACAATTGCCCATTAAAATATATGTAATATAATGTTCACGGATTGGTTTATCCATTACAGTTTTATCCATGTTACGTTTAGTAACGTCTAATCATGTCATTCTGATAAAATAGCTGCAGTTTCCCCCACATAATTACGTTTTCTTGATTTGATTTGTATTGGTAACGTTAGCTAGCTAACGTGACCAGTTAGCAAGCAAGCAAGCTAACATTAGCCACTCAGCTAAAACCACAATATCACAATATATTTCAGTCAGTGTGACTTTTTGGATGTTTTCAGCACCGGGGGTAAAGGGTTTGTTGTAACGTTACTCAACACCGCTGAGAAACTCACTTCGCGGCTGGGACTGGCCGCCGAGTATCTCCAGGGCTGGCCGGAGATAACAGCCAAGGATACGCCTACATCAATGGGATGGCTGCCGGACTCTCCACACCTTCACCTTTTGTCTGCAGGACAGTCACCATTAGTCGGTCAATCTTACCTGTAAAGAACACAGCTAAATGCTGAAGGGGGGAGAATTTCAGCACAACACCGTGGCCAGCCAGACTCCGACGCCTGGGGCGATATGGCCTGTTTCCCCAACAAAACATAAAGCTTTCTGTTATTGCCGTTAGCATCGTTATCACCCGGCGCTGGAGTTTGTGCTGGCTGGGTTAGGATTGCTGTAAATTAATTATAGTGGCTGGCTGTTGGCTAACTGTGGATTTGTCATCTCCCCGGGACTGTTGTCCGCTCTCATCCCGAGTAAAGTCCCTTAGCGGCGGGGAGTGAGGCAGAAAAACCTGGGTGGGATAGCTGGCTAAATTAGCATTAGATTCGTCCTTTATCTATACAGCTAACGTTAACGCTAGCTGGCGAACGTAATCGTGAGTTAGCCCAGTGCTGTTTAACGTTAACTTTACCTTGATCAAAACAGTTATACCTAAAATTACTTCATGAGCTTGTTGAACGATGTTGTAACCTTATAAGTTATAACGTTCCCCACCAAGCGTTAGCATGAGCTACTTGTCAACATTGCACATAACGTTAAGCTGGATCGATCAATATTGAAATGTATCAATAAATAAGGTCTCTGCTGTATTACTGTATGCATGTAATCAATGAAAAAATGATGCTGTGTGTATACCAAAGCGTCACGCTGCAGACAATGTACGCAGACTATTTCATGTAATAGAAGAAGCCAAAAACCTTCCAACAACGGCAGCAGTTTTATCAGTGGACACGGAAAAGGCTTTTGACCGCCTAGAGTGGAACTACTTGTGGCAAGTAATGGAGAGGCTTGGTTTGGGGGCCAAATTCATTGACATGGTGCATACTTTATATGCAAATCCCACAGCCATAGTCTCAACCAATGGCTTGCATTCTCAGCCATTTCCCATCGAGCGGGGCTCTCGACAGGGATGCCCGCTCCCCATGCTATTTGCGATCTCTCTTGAACCGTTAGCCCAAGCCATAAGGCAAAATAAAATATGTAATGTCCAGATTAAATCCAATAACAGCTCAATATCGTTATTTGCAGATGATATTTTGTTGTACATCTCTGATCTTGAGGACTCTATTCCAAAAAATCTTAAGATCTTCAACGAATTTGGCTCAATCTCTGTCTATAAAATTAATTGGAATAAATCTAATCTTCTATTTAACAACAGGCATGTGACAACAGCTATTAGTGGTACAATACCAACCCAAAGCAAAATTACATATTTGGGCATCATCATACATGCATCACTACAGCGAGTGGTCCAGGACAACTATGAAACTATGTTAAGTAATGTTCAAAGGGATCTGGCCAGGTGGACCATGCTGCCGGGGTCACTGTGGTCCAGGATTGCTGTTATTTAAATGAACATAGTTCCTCATGTGAATTTCTTAAGTTCAATGATCCCCTTACCCCCACCAATACATTTTTGGAAGAAACTTGATACTTTAATTTGGCAGTATTTAGAATGGCAAGAGGCAATATTTGGAACAATAAACAACCTAGGCTAAAATACTCTACAACGTACCACAAACATTGGAAGCCTGGCCCTCCCCAACTTTAAAATGTATCACAAGGCCTTTCAGCTACAGGCCCTCAGAGTGTGGATGGACCACTCATCTACAGTTACATGGAGAGGAATAGAGCAAAACCTCATTGGAAGTCTAAGACTGCAAGACCTGGCCTTTGCAGGTGTTTGTCCAAAAAAGTGTATGCTAACCTATGGCCCCATTATCACCACGTTCGGCACGTGAATACCCCAATATGGCACACTTAATGTCTGGTAACAAACCTTTTGCTTGTAAGCAGTGGAGGGACAGAGGTATTTATACTCTAGACCACTGATGGGCAGTAACGCGTTACGTTACTGTAATCCGATTACTTTTTTCAAGTAACGATTAAAGTAAGGGATTACAATTGCAAAAACAGTAATTAGATTACTGTTACTTCCCCGTAAGCAGGCTGCGTTACTGCGTTACTTAACCGTGATTTTGTTTTGTGAGACTGTCTCGTGAGTGACTATGACGTATGAGCGCCGCAACGTCAGTGGTAAACACCGACATGTGTAGTGTTGAACAAGAGACAACATGGAGCGCGGGACAGAGCAGCACCATGCAGCGTTTAATGCTTGGAGGTACCGACATTACTTTGAGTTTGACTCGGTTAAAGGTGACAAAAACATCAGCATCCGCTGTACACTCTGCGTGGGAAGAAAACTTATCTACAGCGAAAAATTCCACCTCAAATCTGAGCCAGCACCTAGCAAGTCGGCACAGGAATGTGAAACTCACTGAAAAAAACCCTAAACCCCCGACTGACATGACCGCTGCGGCTACGTCCAATTCCACCGGGCGAACCTCCGAGGGCCCCTCTCCTGCTAAACAGGTGAAAATAGACTTAAAAGCGACAGGACTTAGTGCCGCTGAACTGAAGAAGCTCGTCGCTGGCTATATTGTCGAGGACATGCTGCCAGCTGTTTTATTCAGGTCGTGCATCATAGTTTTGAAAAGTAACTTAACTAGTAAAGTAACTAATTGCTTTTGAAAATAAGTAATCAGTAAAGTAACTGGATTACTTTCTTGGAGAAGTAATCAGTAACTAATTACTATTTCCAAGTAACTTGACCAACACTGCTCTAGACCAGCTATTCAATGAGAAAGGTATGTTGAGTTTTGAAGACCTGAGAGCTAGTTTAGAGGTCCCCAGGACATCCTTCTACTTCTATCTTTGCTTAAGCTCAGCCCTAAAATGTTATGGAGTGCCATGGGGAAACAGTCTTGAGGTGCACCCAGTCATTAAATGTTTTTTTGATTTCCCTGTGAGGATTAGTGTCCAAGATTTATGCTAAGCTGTTGCAAGTATCCATAGGAGAACTCCCAATAGTAAAGAAATGGGAACTAGAGCTGAGACCTGAGGGGAACACAATTAATTGGGAGGCAGTATGGGACAACATTTTCCACTGTTCCAAGAACCCAAATCACCAGTATAGCCACTTCAACACATGCCATAGGACATATTGGACTCCTTAGAAGAGATACGTCTCTAAAGCCATTCTCACTCCCTACTGTACGTTCTGAACAAACTGGAACTTTCCTACATATGGTCTGGGAGTGTGAACAGGTGCATGAGTTCTGGAATAAAACAACATCAATAATATCTGATGTGATAGGATGTCGAATTCCTACTGACCCGATTGTTTTGTTACTTAATGGTGACTCTAAATTACACCTGCTCGAGAGACAGAGGAAGATTTGATAGCTCAACACTGCCCCCCCACTCACTTTGTATAAAACAGTGGTTGGCATATTTTCTGGACATAGTTATGCTTGAGCTCTCTACAGCAAGGATTAACAAAGCCAAATCATCAACTATCAGCCTATGGACCTACCTATATGACCTCAGCGCCACAAGAACTAGAGGAGAGTGACTATGCAAGGCATGATTTCTGTTTGTTTGTTTGTTTGTTTGTTTTGTTTTCCTCGAGACCGCAGAGGGTGGGGGGTGGGAGAGGGTTTTTGTTCTTGTTCAATTTGTGTTTCTTTGTTATGTGCACCATCTGATATTACCTGGCACATATTGTGGAATTTGTTCTGTATGTCTGAATGATAAATGGTGCTTATAAAAAATTGATCAGAAGATAGGGCAACTCAGAAGGACAGAAAAAAAAAAATCACGATTCCATGAACAAAATGATCTCCACTTTTGAGCAAAATTGAAATTTTGAACATCAAACACTTCATTTCCTGCAACAATTTGTGCCTTTTCTGCATCAAGTTCAAGGAAATTATGATTTTTTTTTTTTACAGTGTATAGCTATTCGTGGTCCTTTACCACGGGCCCCCAGGCAGTTGCTTACCTTTGCCTAAAGGTAAAATCTGCTCTTGGTGTTTTTCCCTATGAACCAAAGTGTATTTCACTGGTGTTTCTGATGGTGAGTAGCTGTGACTGAGGTCAGAGAGTGATACACTAACGTGAAGCACTAAGTAAGAGTAAGGTGTGTTTGTGTGTTGCTGCCCCGTCTCTTTTTATAGGAAGCAGTACAAGCGTCTGAGGCAGTCCTTCACACAGTTCTGGGCGGTGATGATGATAACCAGGGACACCATCAAGAGACGCCATTGGAGGAAGGTAGATATGAGAGAGATAAAGAAAGTTGGTTGGGCTTGCTTGGCAACCTTATGTTTGTTGACTTTATTGTGCTATAAATCTTTGCACCATTACACAATATCAGTAGCTTAACACTACAGCATGACTAGTCATAGGAAATATGTATCCATATTCAGTGATAACGCCCTTGCATCCATGTTTGGGGTCAAAGTGTAATTTTTTTTCTACTAGGATCTCCTTTCTTTTTCATTTCCTCTGAAATAATCCACCTGTAGTGTTGCCTGTATTGTTGTGGCAATGGTCTGTATAAATAATTCCCAATTATGTTCCCAATTTGTCTTGTTACCTCTAGTATCGACCAACTCAATACAATGTATGTGAATGGAATTTAATTTGTGGTACTCAAAACATTTAAAATATGATATTTTAAGCGGCACTAGTCTTGATGACGACGCGGCAGTATTGTTCGTGTTCTTCATTTCTGTAAATCAGTTGATATGTGGGGTATCTTTAGTTAACAAATTATTAGTATACAGTATAAACAAGTTTCAAGTGAAATCATATAAGCCAGGTCAAGACTTTTCCAAAGGATTTTCTTCTGAAGGCATTGGATTGTGTAAAAACAAAAACCCAGGTGAAAAATGAAAGCTAAAGAGGTAAATGTATGACTGCTGTGCGCATAATCCACTGGGTGTGTTCATTCTTGTACATATATTACTATTGGCAACAGTTTCCTTTATAAGATTTCATCCCATTCCTTTAACTAGCTTTCTTATCTTGCATTAATCATGTCACGCACGTATGCAGGCACGCACGCACACACCCTCAGCCACACTCCGGTCTTGGACTTCAACCCCTCTCAGTGAAATTTGAAGCAGCACTGCATCTCTCCTTCCGCCTTCTGAAACCTGTCTATCTAACTTCCAGCTCCACAGCTCTAACAGGTAGGCTGCCTTTTCCTTTTACCCTCTGCATCAGATCAGATGCAAAAAATGTCTTCAGCCCTTGTAGTTTATTCTACTGGGGAACTAGTTTGCACCATGAATACAGTGGAAACTATGTATTGTAATAGTCTGTTTCAGGTTTCAAAACAGTCTAGGGACACTTCTTCCAGCTGCTGCTTCTTGTGTGTCATCTCTTTTTTCTTTTCTCGCCTCGGCTGTCAACTAAACTGACAATTGCGTTCTTTTTGTTAGTCCTTTTTCTTCCGTTGTATCCCAGTGCCATCTTCTATGTGGTGTTATTGTTTTATGAGGCTTGGACTATGAACAGTAGAGCTCTCAGGCTAACAGGCCTATGTCAGCTCTTCGGGTTAGAGTAGTAACAGTAATACAGTCATGAGCTGTATCTTAGAATAGTTAGTGTAAGTAACTAAACAACAATATTTGGAGTTTGACAGATATATTTTGGCCTAAATGTGACATCAGTTAGTCAGTGTCATCTACCTCTGATGCAATATAAATGATGCAGTTTGACTAATGACATATTTGTTAGTAGAACTGATTCATTCTCACTTCTCGTCTATGAACTGAATTAACATTCAGTCAAATTCCACTCGAGGTCTACGAATGTACACTCCTATTTTTTATTTTTAGCTTTAAAGTCCTATAGGTAGCACACAGGATCTGTGTGTTGTGTGTAATTTCTTAGGAAGCTTCCTATATTATTGTGTAATTGTGTGGTACAGTAACTACTGGAAACGAAGACAGTGTTCTCTTGGTACAGTTTAATTTTTGAAATGAATTGCCAGTGTAATCCAGAGAGTTAGTCAGTGCACTGCAGGTCAAATTAGTTTTTTCTGTGTGGGTCATGTAACAGACAGGCACACAGTTCAAATATGGAAAGCAATAACACATAAATATGGACTTTAAATGGATCTCTAAAGGGCATTAAAGGGCTCTGGAGGAGCTGAGAAAACAACCCTGATGACATTGTCTTTAGATGTGAGATGGTTGTCTTTAGATGTTTAATTTAATTTATCCAAACTTCAAAAAACTATTCAGAAACAAAATATTGAATGGCTATGAGCTGTTTTTAATCCATCCACATTATTTAGTTTTGGACTTTAACAGCTGATCTGTTCAAGCCGACCGAGTCAAACATTGACACTTTATATTATGAACAATGAAAATTAAGAGGGGGTAAGACTAGAAATGTTCTTTACTTCTTTCTACCCCTTTTGAACATGAACAAAATCATTTGAGTTGCTTATTTGTTGCTTATATGTTGCTAATGATCTCATTTTTCTTTCTGTTTATTGCTTATAAGTTCTATTTGCATTTTTTTTAACATGTACAATAAATTGACTAAACTAAAAAAACATATGTGAGACGGTTGTCTTTAGATGTGAGATGGTGTCAGACTTTAGTCTTTTTTGAAGTCTTTTCAAAATCCTTTAGTGTATGGTAGGCATTCTTTTATGAGTCCCACAACTTTTTGTCCAATACTAAAATCTCTGGAGAATCCTTGAAAGATTTAAGTCATTCATTAGACATTCTCATATCAGATGAAAAGTTAGTGGTCAGAGGATTAATCCTCTTCGTACAATGAAATTCAAAGCAATATCTAATATATTTCATTCTGGAGTGGCACAGTAGACCGTCTCACAGGAAGAGGCTTTATGGGTTTGCATGTTCTCCTCTTTGTCTAAGTGGGTTTCCGGATGTTCTGTTTTCGCCAACAGTCTAAAGACAGTGAAGTTAGGTTGAACCACAAACTCTAAACTGCTGTAGATGTGAATGGGTTTGTCTGCTTTTATTACACCTGGTTCCAGTAGTGGGAAAATTACTCAAATTCTTAAGTAAAAGAAACAATACCACAATGTAAAAAATACTCCATTACAAGTAAAAGTCATGCATTCATAAGTGTACTTAAGTAAAGTTATCAAAAAGAAAGAAGTATCAAAATGAATAGTACTCAATATGCAGAAAAATTACCCCCGTTATTGTGTTGTGTAGTAAATTATTACTGATGCTGCAATTGTAAGTAAGTAAGTAAAATGTGTTAATAGAGCGCTTTTCACAAAAATAAATGACAAAGTGCTTTACATAAAAACATACAAGATGATATTAAAAAACAATACACAATTAAAATTACAAAGTGCAGACAGGTCAAACAAATGCCTGTCTAAAAAGGTAGGTAATTATTTGATTTTTAAAGAGTCCACAGAAACAGCAGGCTGTAAGGGTGAACGCAGAGCAAAAAATCTCGATCACCGGGTGCGTGGGATAGACGGTAAATTTGACACATTAGACCTAAGAGAGCGAGCTGAGGAATATGGGTGAAGTAGTTCCGCCACATACAGTATGTAGATGCCTGACTGTGCAATGCTCTGTACATAAGAGTGAGGATTTTGAACTGAATCCTGTATGCGACAGGGAGCCAGTGAAGTGACCTAAGTACAGGGGTAACGCGAGATCTTCTATTTGACCTAGTGAGTTTTCCTGCAGCAGCAATTTGGTCCAGTTGGAAGTAATCTGAACCACCTAATGTACAGTTTTCTTCTACAGCAATCAATGTACCATATTTTATCCTAAAGTAAATATTAAGTTAACCTTTGTGTTTAAATGATACTGTATACAAAGTAACTAGCCACTAAAGCTGTTATATGTAGTGGAGTGAAAAGTACAATATTTATCTCTGAAAGGTAGTGAAGTAGAATATTAGATAATAGTAATACTCAAAGAAGATCCTCAATAATGTACTTAAAGTACCCCTCCACTCCAAAATGTGATTTTCTTATGTTTATGTCCCCTAAATTGTCTGAACTTTACTATACTGAATTGTAGCTGTGAAGAGTTTGTCACTAGAGAGGTGTTTTCACATTCCTCTTCTAAAGGTGGACATGTCTGTGCACTTCTCTGAAATCTGAGATTCAAACATATCCGGGGCGAGCTTGATGAGGTACGTCACCAATCCATAAACCAATCGCTGTCTAATACTTAAAAGCCAGGAGAGAAACCTGAAACCTCCAGCGCAGAGCGGACTCTCAGCCACTGGCAGTTACAAGCTTACAAACTAAAAAATAACAACATAAAAGATGCTTATGCTTTATGACGGCGGGGTTCCGAGAAAGCGCCCAAATTATAGTTGCAGACGGCGAGCAAGTGTGTCGCGGGGCTCCGCGAGACGGCAATACCACTGCCTCCTGTCTGAACCCATGAAGCCATGGCTCAATCTCCGATGTTTCTAGTCACCTAGCAGCGCGCTGCTCTTTTACCAGTCAACCTGAGGTAGATGCTAGAATTTAGTTACCGAACGAGATTACAACCACGCACGAGCACGATGGGCGGGGCGAGGCCAGATCCAGAATTTCTCAATGAGGGAGAAAGGGTAGATGTGCTTCCAGCCACTTTTCAGACTTTTATTTTACTCTTTATGTGGGTAAACCATGTTAAACAAAATATTGATCGTAACAGAGTAACTTTACATACTTTAAAATGTGTCTGGAGTGGGACTTGAAGTACTTGAGTAAATGTATACAATCCACCGCTGCCTGGTTCACTATGGACCAAAGATTTTAATCTGCTAGTGGCCGATATGAAAAGTCAAGGCATACATAAGGACTGATGATTGTCTGTACCAAATGTTACGCCAATCCAGATGTGTCAAGATATTCCTCTGGATAAGTGAAACCTTTGATGCTGCTCTGGGCGCTCATCAGGCGATCATTAATGTCATCGGGATTCATCCTCTGGAGACCATGACTGTCTGTGTGTGTGTATATATATATATGACATATTCCTATCATTTTATAGCAGCCTATCCAATAATTGTATATTTCAGTCTGGACCAAAGTGGTGGACCGACTGACCAACGATGGGCCCTGCGATCACTAGAGCAGTGGCAAAAAGCGGCCCGTGAGATAAGTCCTGCCCTCCAACAAAAGTATTTAGACCCCTTGTAAATGTTGGTTTTCCCTTTCATAGTTTAAATGAAAACCTTTACAGGATTACTTCTTTTTACAAATCTAATCTAGACAATAATGTTAATACAAGGCTAATTTAAATCCCAATAAATATGACCTCATAACATCCACATAAAGAGAAACATGTACATATAATGTGTCAGGCAATTTGACCAGTGCATGTTTCTGAAAAGTCAGATAAATTGACAGATGAATAACACACACTGACTATGTTTACATGCACATAATATTCCGTTTTTTGCCCTTATTCTGAAAAAGACGATATTCCGACTAAGATGTTTGCATGGCTAATGAAAGTGAATATTCCACTAGTAATTCCCGTTTACATGTAGTCGTGCAAAATCTGTTTTTTTCAAAGTTTACCAGCGATGGAGGACTTGTTGGACCGTGCGAACACAGCGTCCCTCTTTCATTCCTTCAACCAGCTTCTTGAAAAGGTCGGCATAGCGATGTGTGAACATATCCAAAAACCTGTTGATATTCAAGTCTTTGATAATGTTTAAAAGTATGTGTTTCTCCTACTTATCGGGTCTGCAGCCCTGCAAACTGTTGGCTGGTTGGTTTGTGTACAGCAACCATAGCAATGCACAGAGCTGACCGTAAGCTGTAAACGGGCAAGAGGCCGTAAACTGTCACAAACTGCAGTAAAAACCCTGACTGAGACGCATATTCTGAATGCGCTGTATACATGTCCAAAGAATGCCTCTAAAACCACAATAATACCAGAATATCCCACGTGTCTTAATCGGAAAATGCTATATTCGGAAAAGGCCTTATTCGGAATATCCAACTGGGATATGCTGTGTACATGACCTGTATCAAATTCTGAATATTGTCATATTTGGAATAATAGTGGAATATTGGTGGCCATGTAAACGTAATCAATGATAATATAATCCTCTTCATTAAATGGAACCCTCATAGTACCCTGTGAATTCAAACAGTTTAAATTCCACGACTTTAGACTTTAGACCAAAACAGATTTGTGTTAACGACAGTACTTTGATTCAACCATAAATGAAGTGGGACATTTTTATCATGTGTGGATAACATATCAATAACACCTCTGGTGGCGTAGTGCAGCAGTGAACATATATTTGCATATATGAGTATGTTTTGACAAATGAGTATAGACATAACCTGGTTTAACTCTGTCATCTTAAACATACTAAGGGAAGAAATCCGTCCTCAGATACCTTCCCAAGTTAATCTAATGTTGTAGTGGTGTCTTAATGTTGGGATCTTATTGTTGGTACTATTGTTGTGGTAATGTCATTTAAACTGTATTATTGTTGTGGTGTTTTAATTAGGCATCGACCGATACTGGTTTTTCAAGGCCGATACCGATTATTAGAAGTTAATGAAACCGATAACCGATATTTGTTACCGATATGCATTTACAGTGAAAATGAAAATCTTTAAGTTAAAATTAAGATTTTGGAATGTTACAAACTCCGACACAAAACTTTGTTTAGATGACTTAAGTAATTATTTAATAAATTAGAAACTTTCAACATAATATCCAGTAACATATAGTCAGATAGTGTTGTGGGCAGGACATTAAAGGTGCACTATGAGTTCCTGCGTGGTTTCAGCGCAATTTCATTTTTGTCTCAAATCGTAGGCATCTCTCCTTGATCCGCTAGCTGCCTGCCCCCTGAACACACCGTGAAAAAGCCCGGTCTCGGGAGACAACACAGGGTCGTAAACGTCAAACAAACACTAGAGGCACAGGATAGGCCCCAAAATACAACAAACCACTCCAGCCAATCACTGACAAGATGGTTGGGGGAGGGGGTGGGGGTTGTCCCTCCCCCCCCCCAACCATCTTGTCGGTGATTGGCTGGAGTGGTTTGTTGTATTTTGGTGCACAGCCTGCGCCTCTAGTGTTTGTTTGACGTATAGTGCACCTTTAAGTCAGACTCAGTGGTGAGTGAAACCAAAGCAGAGGGACAGACACAGAGCTGTAGCCGAGTCAAAGTAGAACACTTTTTAATTCATTAACTTTATCAGTTATCAGGCAAATAAAACGCTGATATACATAATCTGCAAACTGCCAAAAAAAGGCTCGATAATCAGCCAGGGCCGATAATCGGTCTATCCCTAGTTTAAATGTTAAAATTGTAGTGTTGTTGTGGTCTTGTCTTAATGTTGTGGTTGTTGTTGTCGGAGTGGTGTTTTTTGTTGTTGTAGTAGTTGTTGTTGTTGTTGTTGTTGTGGGCGAGTTTTAATACTGTGAAATTTGATTGTTGTCCTTTACTGCTGTGTTAGCGTTTTGATACTCCGTTGTTAGGTTTCCTTTCTGACAGAGAAATAAATAAATAAATAAAAGAGAAGCCCCCACCAGTAAACAAAGCAAAAACAACAAATCCATGGTTTAACCCCTGGTATAGAGCCATGGCCAGTATGGCACTTCTCAAATGAATGAATGGATATTTACTATGTGCACTGATTCCAAATATTGTTTCTATTTTCCCTAAAGTTAGTACCAAATTACATAGTTTTTACAGGAAACATACTTGGAAGTTATTAAGCAATGACCCCAGAAGGTGCGTTTTAATCAGTTATTAATTTGTGACACACTTGTTTGGTTTGGGAGGGTCAGCCATTGTAAATCCTCCCATGGAGGCAGAGCAGGGTTGGGCTGCCTGTGTGTTTGTAGATACCCGTTCTCTTGGGTTATCCCAGTTGATTCAAATCTGATCAATAAAGTGAGGCCATAATAAAAGAGGAGTATTTCTGCATAAATAAGTGTGCACACATGTTTTATTGTGATTATCAGTTGTTATATTTTTTCTTCTTCAAACAAAATACAAAACAAACAATTTACAACATTAACATATCGCCCCCCCCTATATTATACTTTATACTATTATACCTACTATAATAGTCAAGACAATACAATAAAATAATAACAAAATAGACAACTGTGAACAAAAAAAAAAACATGTATATGTGACAAAACAATAAGCACATAGTATACACCTCTCCACAGTACATTTTTTAAAAAGCCCTCCAGAAAGCGTAAGTACTTTCCCTATTTTCTTTTTAAGATAATTTTTTGGGGCTTTTCTGCCTTTAATTGATAGGACAGCTAGGTGAGAAAGGGAAGACATGCAGGAAATCGTCACAGGTCGGACTCGAACCCTGGACCTTTGCGTTGAGGCATAAACCTCTAAGTACATGTGCGCCTGCTCTACCCACTGACCCAACCCGGCCACACTTTCCCTATTTTCTACTGTAAACATTCAATCTGGCAAACCGTTTGTATGAAATTTTTTCAAATGCTGCCACCCTAGCCCTCTCACCAGCCCACTCCTGGATTGATGGCACCCCTTCATTCTTCCATCCTCTTAAAAGAATCTGTCTGGCTATCATTAAACTAGTCTGGACCCAGCTTCTTATGTGCTTATCCATCCCTCTTAGGATTGACCCATCTCCCAGAACAAATCATCTTGGGCTGAATGGAACCTGGGTCCCTGCAGTCCGACATAGGTTATCACGTATCCCAGTCCAAAATTCCTGGACCATGTGCACACCCATTTTTTATCTGAACTGCATACTTCACAAGTATAGGCATTTGTCTGATAGCTGTTTCCTGGAAGATCAACAGCAGAATAAAGTACTGACCATGGAATATATTACACATGTAGAAATACTGTAAATACTAGGGAGGACAGAGATGCATGGGATGGTTTTGATCAAAGTCATATGTGAGTGACACTGCCCTGCTGCTTTGTGGTGACGCCTCTCTGTAAGCTGTAAACCTCCTGATAAAAAACAACAACAACTTTCTGGACTCTTGGAACTGCGTGTCATGTTGAATGAGGCGGGGCAACAGGACTGTGGGTGTTCCAGGAGTATATAACAGGACGTGTATCTAAGAATAGGTCTGATTGAACACACGCCTCAGGCTGAGATGAGGGAGTGTTGAGTGTGCTTGATGTACCTAGATAACAAGAGGACTACTCAGTGAATCAGCAGTTAGCTTCAGGTGAAGGACGCTAAATCCAAAAGTATTATGATGGTGGTCACAGTGTAACAAGCAGTGGAATTGACTAACTGGCTGCGTATTTGTGTGTGTCAATTTTAAGGAATTTCACGAGAAGAACAAAGTAAAGGCAGCGGCAAAGACTAAGTCGGTCTCTCCAGGAATGGTAAGGGAATACAATGTAATCCTGCTTTAACATTTCACAGAACATACGGAAATCAACCTCAGGAGGGGGAAAAACGTCTGTTTTTCTCCTGTGGTGGCCATATATAATGTTGTAACGTTTGCTTCATGTTGTTTTCTGTTTAGGATGTGGGGCTGTTGGAGATCCCTGCTGAGCTGTCAGCCAGACTTCGCAGTGGAGCAGGTCAGCTTCTTATAATCCTACAGTCTGCACAGACGCCACTCTAGCTGTATTCCAAACCATTCCCTCATTCACTCACTATTCCCTATAAAGTAACCCTAGCTAGACTATCTGTCCAATCTGAGTTTTCTGTTGCACAACTAAAACAACTTTGGAACGTACACACGTTCCACCAAAACTAGTTCCTTCCCGAGGCTATTTAGCAGAGGCACTGTGACTCTGTCCGGCGCTTAGCCCCGCCCAAGACGATTGTGATTGGTTTAAAGAAATGCCAATAAACCAGAGGAATGCTGTGTGGACTAGCCAGACCTTTCTGCAGCGCTGTGGAAGAAGGTCTGGCAATGAGAGACTAATTAAATACATAGCGAACTATATAGGGAATGACCAAACGAGATTTCGGACACTAAACTGACATTTTCTAAACATTATCGCGTCAGTAGATGCACCGTTTTGTGTGTGTAACAGAAGCAACATGTAAATGTACCGAAACAAAAGTGCTTCTAACACGTCCCTGAAACAAACCGAGCTAGCCCACTAACGTGTCAAACACGTAAAACGTTTATACTTAAACGACTTACATTTATAAAAAAAAGCCCAGGCACCTGGGTAGCTCACCTGGTAGAGCGTGCACCCATATTTAGAGGTTTACTCCTCGAGCCAGCAGCCGCGGATTCGACTCCGACTCCCTTCATGTCTTCAGCTGTCCTATACAAATAAAGGCCTAAAATGCCCAAAAAACGATCTAAAAATAAATAAAGAAAAAGCCCGCTCCATTTTCTTCTTCAGTTAACGTGGGTCCTTCTGCTTCTTCTCCTCCTCTGGAAAACACAGCCGCGTTGCATTGTGGTATACGGTGGAGTAAAATATAGGGTGCATTGTTTGTACCCTCAAATTACCTGTGCATTGTGGGTATGTGAATGAAATTAACCGCAGAGATTTCGAACACCACTCCAATATGGCAAACGTATAGTGCACTATTTCCGTGATAGGCAACGGTGTGGAACACACCTGAGGCCTGTACTACGAAGCAAGATCAACATGCCCTGGATTTTTTTCAGTTCCCCGGCTTCACCTAACCTAACAACCGCGGTCCTGCATAACCTGTGTCACAACGGTGGTTAACAACTAGTTGAATCAACCCAGGGTTTCCCAATCCAGCAACGCGCGCTGGCTGTTTGCACAGCACGACCAATCGCAAACATCTACCAGAGCCGCATATTTTACATAAGAAGAGCAAGCTATAATTCTACATAAATATGAAGAACACACACAGTTTTACAGCCAAAATGCAATGCAGTCGCTGCTTCCTAGAACAGGAAGGAAAGCTAGCAAAAAAGCCGACGCTGTAAATGCTTAAATCACAACGCTTATCAATATCACTTCTTCAGTATCAGTCAGGCACAAGAGCTGACCATAATTACACTTCTGCTTTCCATAAACTGCCATTGCTTTAGCCTATTATTTCAGTTGCAACCCTGGCAGTGGTAAGCGATCATGAGAGCAAATAAAAAACATAATTCAAACCGATGTGCGCATTGGCAACACACGGCTCAACAAGCCGACAAATAGCTGATATGTAATTCCCTCTGCTGAAAATCTATATCTTTCATAAAAATACCAATCGGGGAATGTTAACGGGGTTGTCGGTTTCTAAATGTTTTAACTTTTATGAGCGCACCTCTCTCTCTCTCTTTCTCTCCGCGCACCGAGCTCCACAGGATCTTCTAAGAACGGTGACGCCGTTATCAACCGAGTATTGATTGGTCAGTAGGCGGTGCTTTTACACCGGTTGATCTCTAATCTCCAACATAACCTGCTCCTGTTGTTTTGTCTCCGTCCACCAGGGCAGCAGCATGCGTCAGGGGTCACAGAGGTGGCCCCTCCACAGGTGAAGGCAGAACACAAGCTCAGCCTGCCTCTGGATGTAGACAGATACCCATTCTCTCGCTATGCCAAGTCCATATTAAAGGTGAGCAAGTTTGGGCCACACACATGCACATAATTCATTCATATTTGCTGTATATGGCCTACTGTTGTTTTGTGAAGTTTAACTTATTGAGTGATCTGAGGCCCGTTTCAGAAAGTTGGTTTAGTGAAAACTCTGAGTTTGTTAACCCTGAGATGAGGGAAAGTCTGGCTTTTCCGTTTCAGAAAGGGATAAAAATCAAACCTTAGAAAGAGGGGTAACTCCAGCCCGTTTCAGAAACAGAGGTAACTGAGAGTCAGTTACTATGGTAACTGAGTCTGTGAACCTAAAGGCCGCTTTACAGTCGCTGCATCCGAGCTTGCGCGTGCCAATGTGACGTCAAAATGACGTAGATCGCTGGCGTGCCAGGATTTTGAGTGCGCGTCCAGAGGGCTCACTCTATTTTTTTTAGCGGTGTGCGACAAAGCAGGAACAGGAGGCCTGAACGAGCTCGAGGGCAACCGGATGCCAGGACTCTCAGAGTGACTGCAAGTCTCTCTTGTAAACTTACTGGGTTAAGATGAGTTCTTTTATGGTGAATGAAAGGCTTGATCCCACCAAGTAGGTCATCCAATCAAATCGAAGCATTGACGTCAATGCTGCTGCCAGTTCTGCCGTTGCTTTTTCTTCTTCTTCTAGTCCGTAGAAAGAGCAAAGTCGGTAGCCTTTCCTCATTAGTGCCACCTCTGTTCAGGAGAAGACTGCAACTAGTGTCGCGACCACCACGCGCGAGTATAAACAGTTACGGCGCTCCATGACGTCACACTGGCGCTCGACAGGTCGTCTGCGACTAGTTAGTATACCGCACGTTTAACCTGGTCGGGAGCAGGTTTTCTTCAATATACCTTGAGTTTCTCAGTCTCCTCCCTCTGACACAGCGATCTTTCATTTCCTCATTCATTCAGTCAGTCTGTATCAGGCACATTTTAGCGCAGTTTGTGGTGTATTGACTGTGTTAGGCAGACTATAAAAGGTTTTTTTCTCAAAACATGGCATTTCCTTTTGTCAACGATCCCATAGATGAAGAAGCTGTATTACTATGCAGGGTGTTAAACATACGTCGGGAGATGATATTGAGGCCACGACTATAGATGCATTTTCATCTCCAGATACTAGCCTACCTATCTGAGCTGTATCGTTTTTCTTCCCAGTATATCAGTTATGTAGCCTACATAACCTTATCCATCCTCATATCACTAACGTCATCCCAGCAGATTCTTTGTGTCACATTACGTTTTTTTTTGCCAACAGCAGTTTTCTTTACACATTGGTGATGTGGAACATATTAGTAAAGCCACTGTATGTAGAGCCATTAGAAAAGTGTGCCTCGCTCTGAAACGTTTTTCAAACGTTTTTGTAGTGTTCCCTGGACACAAACCAGTGAGAGCCATTAAAAAGGAGTTCCACAGGATTGCAGGTGAATGATGTAAAACCCTTTGAAATAAATGGTTATATAATGACTCAGAATGGGATTAGTACTAGAGTAGTACTTTTTCGCCCGCAGGATTGCAACTAGGCTGGAACGTACGCTTTGAGTTGAGCAGCAATTTTCTCCCACGCCAATTCTTGCTCTTTTGCAGCAGTTCAGGGTGAGATTCTGATTTTGTTAAACCTCCTTCCTGAAACGGGCTCCTGAACACAGACGCCAAGACATGAATAAGACCCTGGTCGATCCATGGCTCTGAAGTCTCATGGTAGTATGAGAAACATACACTCTATTTCCTGAAAAATGGGATGTCTCAGGTGCACAAGTTGAAAAACAAGGAAGGAAGTTACTGCAAAAGAGACGGGCTGTTTACATAACACAACACTGACATGACTCCTTTTTCCAGCTATATCAGTTATTGTGGCAAATATTTGCTGCTGTAGCACTTTTGGGATCAGTTTCGGGTTTACACATCCAGCTGACACAGAGCAACATTGCCATTCATTAGGAGAGGTGTTTGTGTCCACCACATGAATGCAAGTCCAATATTCTCTCTCTTTCAGCTGTTTCTGGTAGGGGTGTAATAAAAAATCGATATACTTGAGTATCGCGATATTTTATTTAGCAATACTGTATCGATTTTCAAAAACGCAATATCGATTTCTTTTTTTGTATTTTTTTTTTTTTTTTTCAAAAATATTCATGTAAGACAGTTGTACACGTTTAGGCTATGTTGTATTTAAACCTCCTACCACTAGATGCTGAGATGCACCACTAGTGTCCTTGCATAGCAGTGCCTGACTTTTTGCTAGAAGCTAACAACGTAGCTACGGCTGAACTTTGGTCTACTTTAGCATATAAATATTAGCTCATTAAGAACCTGTGAACCACAATCCCAAACTGGCAGTTTGATTTTCTGTGTACTGAATTATTTACCTAAATTAAACTTCTTTGACTTTTATGCACATCATGTTTTTTTTTAAATATTAGTTTTTCCAAAATTATACTTTAAAAAAATCCCAATATATCGCCTTACGCACAGTATCGAAATATATTGCAATATATTGAATCGTGACCCATGTATTCTTGCCAATACACAGCCCTACAGTTGATATCGCGATGACATGATAAAAATTGTGCAGCCCTGCTATCTATCCATTTGATGCTGTTTATCTACATCCAGGTTGCATTGAATCGAAATATATTGCAATATACTGAATTGTGACCCTTGTATCGTGATATGTATTGTATCGGCAGATAAATCCAATACACAGCCCTAGTTTCTGGTCTCCACTCACTCCTGAGGGAAATATCGGTCTCACTAGCTGCTAAACGCTCCACTATGTTCACCAGCTAGTTGCTAATTTTCTAAGTATAAATCTATTGTCTGTGTAATTGAAACTTTACACATTTTTAAATGTAGGTAATGTAGCGTGTTATTTCTTATTAAATTGTGCCTTTAGTGTTAGCCAATCTACCAGGGCCTTCAATCAGACTTTGTTGTTAGTTTGTTTGTTAATATTGGAACGTTTTTCAATGAACCATTCTATTCCTATGATGTACTTACATTTCATAATTTCCTAAATCAGTTTCATACGGAGACATGTTAAGATTAATTCATTTATTCATTCAAAAAAGGAAATAGGATGAGATGTGTGTCAGTACTGTGAACCAACGCAGAAAAATATAGATAAACTCACAAGCATAAGGAGATAGTGTCTGTTTCAAGAAAAGGATGATTTAAAACATGGAGAAAAACTTGAAAATTAGATTAGAAATAAAATATATTAAGATGACTTTAAAAGGTTTATTATCCTTTACAATGCTCATACAAAAACATTCAACAGACTCACAGCTGAATGGATGACAGAAGATGGATTGTATTTCTTATTTCTTTGTGAGTTTCCCTGTTGTGTCCTCCTCAGGATACATGGTGCCAGCCTCAGGGCTACCCCCTCCAGAGATCCCTCACCCCTCTGGAGCCTGAAGATGCCAGGACTGCCCTGGAGATTTACAAACTGGTATATGGGTGTGATTAGATTAGATTGTGTATATTACATTACATTGGTTTTATTCTCATTTCTTTCATTTATGATTTTCAATCCGTTTCTCCTCAGATCTTGCGGTTTACAGGTGAGTCAGACCTCAGAGGCTGGCAGGAGCAGATGCTGGGTAACTTCATCGTGGAGAGGGGTCAGAGCCGGCCGGCGCTGCGGGACGAGATCCTGGCCCAGCTGGTTTACCACATGTGGGGCCTGCAGGAGGATCAGGACAGTCTGAGGGGTTGGCTGCTGCTGGCCTGCTGCCTCAGTGCCTTCACCCCCTCACCAACACTGGACAAACACTTGCTCAAGTATGTGCTCCGCTTTGGTTACACTGTAAACTTTTAATGTAAATTTACAGCTACAATCTCACAGTATCTTACTGTTTAAATGTCCTACAGGATCATACTGTAAATCAGGGGTCGGCAACCTTTTTTATATGAAGTGCCCGTTTCAAAATTTCTTGTTTATTAGTGTACACTGGTAAATAACGCACAATAATGGTCGCACTGCTGTTTAGTTTAGTTTAGTTTAGTTTATTAAGGATCCCCATTAGCTGACGCCTTGATGACAAGTCTTCCTGGGGTCCAACACTACATTTAGTCAAACAATATTAAAACATTTCATAACATATACAGAAAAGAAATAAAATAAAATACATGCAACAATATCTGCCAACAAAACTAAGTAACAAAAAGCAAAAAAAAAAAAATAATTAAATGTGAACGTTGTAATTTGGCATGCAGATGTGAGAGTGCCTCAGCATTTCAACCATGGTTTCAACACATCAATAACTCTCTTGCACACATATTGCCAGCGTGCCATTGGTTAAGGTACCGTGTGCCAATGATGGCACGCGTGCCTAAGGTTGCCGATGCATTCTGGGAGAAAATAATAATATTACAGCACTATCTGCGAATGTTACAGATTACAGGTATTTACTGTTAATACCAAGGCATCTTGGGAAAATAAAGTAAAAGGCGGGAATTACACTGCTGCCAGTTTATTACTGTAAATTCAAATAATACGGTAAGAATCTTTACAGTAAAATACCTTCAAATATAAAAAAACAAAAACAGTAGGCTTACTGTAAATAAACAGTAGTTCACTGGCGAAGCTGCTGCCAGTATATTACTGTAAATTTACGGTGAAAAGTTTAACAGTGTAGCCATTACCTGCAGGGTTGGTGGAGGATTAGTCTATGTCTTTGACCGGGATTGCTCCGTTGCTGCCAGATAATCCGCTGGATTTCACTCATTTAGGCAGGATATTCGTTGCCTCGGGCTTCCTTTGTGTTGGCATTGTAATAGGGAGAAGAGGTTACGGGTGGGGGTGGGGGGGTGATGTTGGAGCAGGTCAGTGAGGTAGGAAAGAGCCTGGTTATGGAGGGCTTTGTGGGTGAGGAGAAGGACTTGAAACTGGATGCGTTGGGGAACAGGGAGCCAGTGGAGGTTCTGGAGGCCTTGGGTGATGTGGTCACGGGAGCGGGTGTGGGTGAGGAGGCGGGCAGCAGAGTTTTGAATGTATTGCAGTTTATTCAAGCGAATATTTGACTGACAGATTGCCAGAAATATGCTATATATGAAATATGAAACCACTGATTGCTAATGTTGCTCCAAGTCTAATTTCTAAACAGGGAATGGTTTGCTCACATGTTAGCTTTCAACTTTACAAGGTTATTATTTGTCAAACGCGTTTTTTTTTAATGGCAAAAAACAATGATTAGGGCAGATTTAAATTGAATCTCTTCCACTGTTAGTCTTAAGGGCCGTCCACACCAAGAACGAACAAATGTGTATGTATATGTATATATGATATGTTTTCCTCCTCAGGTGTTTTATAGTTTATGATATCTCTGTTTCTTGTATTTTACTTTATTGTTGTCGGTTGTGTTGTTCTTGGTTTTTATCTGCTGTTTTTCTGGAAAGCACTTTGTAACCTTGTTAAAAAAATTACTATAGGTTGCTAGGTTTTGACCTAGTATATGGTCATTATTTTTAAAGTAAAATAATAAATAGATAGATAGATAGATAGATAGATAGATAGAGAGACACATAGAGAGACAGATAGAGAGACAGATAGATATACTTTTATTGATCCCAAATTTCAGTGCTACAGCAGCAAAATATCAGACACACAGCATACATACAGAATATACAAGAAATAATAAATAGGATAGAATACAAGTACAAACATTAAAAAAATAAAGATAAAAATACAAAGGAAAGAATGTAAAAACGTATATACAAGTTGGGAATAAAAATGTATGACTACTTAAATAGTATTTATAAAGATGTGTTAAAATGTTGTATTGCCTGTGGTAGGAACGATTTCTTTTAGCGGTCAGTACACCGAAGCTGTTGGAGAAACTATAAGCTGCCTTGAAAACACTATCTGTCTGAACATGACTCAGTCTGCAGTGCTCCCTGTGCAGGTATGTGTCTGACCACGGTCCGGGGGAGTACCGCTCACTGTGCCAACACAAACTACTGACATCTCTGCAGCTCCCGGCTCCCACTGCCCGCATCTACCCTCCCACCCAGCTGGAGTGGACCACTAACCAGAGGAAGGGCACCATGCTGCTGGACGTGCACACCTTTAACGGTGAGACCGACTGACTCTTCAGAAAAACAGTAACTACTTTACCATGGCAACGGAAAAATGGTGTTATTGGCAACTGCAGTATAACATGATCTGCTGTTATAAATCCATAAAAAGCCCTTGGTTTTTTTTGTTTGTTTTTTTTCAGATGAGAAGCTGACAACTGAGGTGGAGTCCTGGACCACAGGAGAGCAGCTAGCATCATGGCTCCTTCATTCCAGGTACTTCTGAACATGCAGTGTGTTTAACGATACATCGACCTGGATCGATATTTTTCGATTCAATGATAAGCGATCCAATATCTATCGATTGAGTTTTTTTAGTTTCCTTATTTGTGTTATTAGTCTGTGTACTGTATTGTGGCGAGCTACGTGTGTCTCAGTCATTTTTGGGGTATTTGTCTGTTGTGAATTGAGTTTTTTAGTGTCTGTATATTCTCTGTTGTATGTTTATAGTTATTGGACCCCCTCCGAAAAGCTTTTAGCAGCTTATTTGGGGTTCCCCATTTCACGCCGCCTACATATGATCATTGTACCGCCTGAAATTGTGTTTTAATGAAGTGAAACTGAACGGATGCAATGTAAAAATATCAATACATATCATCATTTATTTTAAAATTCCCACTTATATCATTCTTTTTATTAAAAATGTCTTCTTTTTATTCTCTTCTTTTTATTGAAAAGAATACTTTGTTTTACAATTAAATGTCTGGAAGAGCTCTTTAATAAAATTGTCAAATCATATATAATATATATATATATATATATATAATAATATCATAGGGGCACTTGAATGTGTAATCATGGTTTGTCCTGCTACATGTGGTAGTTTTGTATCCCTCCGCTGTGTGTTGGTGTGTCATAGAGGTGTATCAGAGGTGGTGCAGGGCTGGTCAGTGTCTCTTCTGACTGATGATGGCTGGTCAGATCTGGCTGGCTCGGACTTTGTCATGGATCTTCTGGCTGGCGCTGAAGCTGAAGTGCTGCCACCACCAGGGACTCCCTCCTCTACAAACTCTGACTACCTGTTCAGCAGCCAGGGAGACAGGTACAGCACTGAACAAGGGACTAGTTTTTGGGGCCAATTCAGGATTGTTTTAAAGAGTTTACTAATGCAATGAGCATGTGTGTGCCTCTCTTTCCTTCTAGGATGCCAGCTACAGAGCTGGATGACTTCATTCCACCAGCGCCTCCCATGCAAGCTCCTGGGCTGCCTCCTTTTGAGGGAAACCCCTGGGGAAGGGATTATCCTCAGGAAGGTAGGTGCGAAATGGGTATGCTTAAAAAAAAAAGGATTATTGGATCATCAAACAGAGTATGGACATTCTGTTCTATTGCCTTTAGAAACAAAAACAAAACAAACTTTATTTTTATTTGTCTCGTACAATTGACAGTACAGTGTAATGAAATGTAATAAGTGCATTTAACCTAAGTAGTAGGAGCAGTGGAAAGCTATAGCTACAGCAGCCGGGGGGCAACTTGGGGTTCAGTGTGTTGCTCAGGGACACTTTGACATGTGGTCAGAGGAGCCTAGGATCGTACCCCCAATCTTGTGGTTGAGGGGTGATCACTCTACACAGCCACCCCAGAACAAAAGTGTTCAGATAACACTTCGTACAAAGTTGTTTAAAGCATACTGAACCCCGTACTGAACCCCGTACTGATCCCTGTACCGCACTGATCCCCGTACTGATCCCTGTACCGCACTGATCCCCGTACTGATCCCTGTAACGTACTGAACCCCGTACTGATCCCCGTAACGTACTGATCCCTGTAACGTATTGATCCCCGTACTGATCCCTGTACCGCACTGATCCCCGTACTGATCCCCGTAACGTACTGAACCCCGTACTGATCCCCGTAACGTACTGATCCCTGTAACGTACTGAACCCCGTACTGATCCATGTAACGTATTGATCCCCGTAACGTACTGATCCCTGTAACGTATTGAGCCCCGTACTGATCCCTGTAACGTACTGAACCCCGTACTGATCCATGTAACGTACTGAACCCCGTACTGATCCCTGTAACGTATTGATCCCCGTACTGATCCCTGTAACGTATTGATCCCCGTACTGATCCCTGTAACGTATTGATCCCCGTACTGATCCCTGTAACGTACTGAACCCCGTACTGATCCCTGTAACGTACTGAACCCCGTACTGATCCCTGTAACGTACTGAACCCCGTACTGATCCCTGTAACGTATTGATCCCCGTACTGATCCCTGTACCGTACTGAACCCCATACTGAATCCTGTACCATACTGAACCCCGTACTGATCCCTGTACCGTACTGATCCCTGTACCATACTGAACCCCGTACTGATCCCTGTACCGTACTGAACCCTGTACTGAATGCTGTACCATACTGAACCCCATACTGAACCCCATACTGAACCCCATACTGAACCCCGTAACGTACTGAACCCGGTACTGAAACTCGTACTGAACCCCGTACTGATCCCTGTACCGTACTGAACCCCGTACCATACGGAACCCCATACTGAACCCCGTACTGTACTGAACCCTGTACTGAAACTCGTACTGAACCCTGTACTGTACTTCACCCCGTACTGATCCCTGTACCGTACTGATCCCTGTACTGAACCCCGTACTGATCCCTTTACGGTACTGAACCTCGTACTGATCCCTGTACCATACTGATCCCTGTACTGAACCCCGTACTGTACTGAACCCCGTACTGAACCCCGTACTGATCCCTGTACCATACTGGTCCCCGTACTGTACTGAACCCCGTAAGGTCCGTTGCTCTCCTGGTATCTCTCAGGCGGTTTTCATCAATGGCAAATGATGACTCAGTCCTGTCGCCCACATGTCTAAAGTCAGAGCTGACCATCCAATCTCTTCCTACACACGCCCTAATCTTCCAAACTAAAAGACTTCTCTTGTCAGCAGAACTCTCACCTCATTCATTCTCCAAATACAGCAAAACAAGCTGTTCTCTTGGTCTATCAGTTAGTCTTTAAAGTTTACTTTCACTCGATTGTGTTTCAAGTGACTATGCTCAAGGTCATGTAACTGAGACGGTTTTGAACTCAGGCACAAATGTAATCAAGTGACTTTGCAGTGTCCTAACTCAAGGCTCGATTACTAACTGGGCAAAGCAGACAACTGCTCCCAGAGGCCCTGGACCCTCAGAGCCACTCAAAGGCCACAGGCTGACACTGTGTTTGGTTTGTGGTCATTTGATTCATTGTAAACTTGTTTGACACCACAACATTAAATATTAACTCAAATGACAAGGGTTGTTAACTGGGACCTGTAATAATATCTGATCCCAGCAGAGTATTATCTTAAATTAAGATATTTAATTAAGAAATTAATCTTAATTTTAAACATGTCGAAAAATGTTTAGTTTAGTTTGTATTTAATTCCGTGGTGTTGTAGTTCCTTCCTTTGCTACTCTAAATATAATTCGCTGTACTACGACTACAAATGAGACCAACATGCAACTTATATAGCAGCCGAGTGCAAGGCTGCGTAAGTCTCTTTCGGAACAGATTTTATTTTTTAGCTATGGGGAAGTGCAAATTTAGTGACATTTTCCGACTCTGACATTGATGTTTTGGGGTTTTTTATGTTTTGATAAAGGTCTTAAATTTAATTTATAATGGTCTTAAAAAGTCTTAAATTTGACTTGGTGAAACCTGCAGAAACCCTATGTAGTAGTAACCTACAGTAGTTCCTAATCTATATGAACAGATTCTGCATATGAATGCGTTTTGGAATGAGAAGCGTTTTGGTTTTCTGTTTGTAGTCCGAGTAGTATTGACCAATCACGTTTGAGCAGGCTTTGGTTGCATGCAGGCAAACAGTCCGTGTGGAGAGCAAAAGAGGCGGAATCCAAGCTCGGAACATATCATATATTTTTTATAGCTTGAAAAAAAATCTCCATTAATAAGGAGATATAATAATAATAATAATACATTTTATTTGTCTGCGCCTTTCAAGACACCCAAGGATACCTTACAAAAAATTGATAAAAACATAAAAAGCACAACAAATGTATCAATAGTAAAATTAAGGTAACTAGTTAAAAACATTGAAGTCAATAAAATCAAAGTGGACATGGTGGAAGTTATGTCGGTTATGCTAATCTAAACAGATGTGTTTTAGTTGTGATTTGAATATCTATTTGCATATCTATTTAAAGAGACGTCGTCTCTCAACTCCAACTCCATTCTCGCGTCTCAAGTTGCTTATCAGGCTGTAAACAATTATATTATAACCTTTATTTTATTCAGGGGAGGGCCATTTAGAGCAAGCTCTCCTTTCCAGTGACGCCCTGATTACAGAGTAATAAGAAAAAGCCCATCTCAATTACAGTACAAATAAATAATATGATCATTAAAATAATCTGATCATAAAACAATACCCAAATTACAATATGTGAAATATTAATGAAGGAACAATCACAAAATGACACACAAACAATAAAAAACAAATGAGAATTACGGATGCAGGCGAATAAGAGAGCAGTCCCTATGTAACACATTTCCAAGCATCATCTTGAACGTCCCAATGGAAACGAGTTGTTCTAGTTTGAGAGAATCGTGAATCCAGTTCCATCTGTCAGGAGCGTAAAAGTTAAAAGCACTCTTTCCTAATTTATAATTGATCCGTGGCGTGATACGTCTAAGGTGTGTCTTTGAGCGTCTCTGATTTGTTGTGTTAGTAAAATTTAGCAGTGAAGTCAGATACAAGGGAATCTTGCCACATAAAGCCTTGTAAATAAACAGTAAACAATGTTGCTCTCTCCACATGGTGAGAGAGGGCCAGCCCACTTTTTGATACAAATTACAATGACCAGCACATGGAAGAGGAAGTCTTGGTTTGGATATTTGTTATCAGTTATCTGGATATCCGCTAGCTACATAGGAAATCCCTAAATGTTGGCTGTTGCCGCCAGACTGATTGCCGAAGGGTTCCAAGATTGCCTTGTTTTTGAGACCTCTTACAAGTGTAGATGAGGTTGACACCTGTTCAGGTTGACTAACAGAAATAGCTATTAAATGGTCAAAATTCTTTTATTGTCATGAAAGAAATTGCATAACCTGTGTTAATTAAAACAAAGTTTTGTTAGGTTAAATAAAAAAAAGTAACCAATTCAGACTGATCATTATGCTATCAAAAAATAGTTTTAATACTTTTATTTAATTTTTATAGCATTTGAAAAAAGAATGAAATGGTTTCTGAACAGTATCCTGACTAAACTTTGACAGTCTGTGATTGTCCACTAAATCGTAACTACTTGTCAAAGTAATTCATGTCAGATTTTTTTTACTCAAAAATTAGGTATAAGTTCATATAAATGAGGTTTATTATTATGAATTCCCAAAATAAGTGTAAAACTAGTGGTAATAAGTTGATGTTAGTGGTGAATCTGGTGGTAGTGAAAATAAACGCAGAAAAAGCAACAAAAACCTTGAAAAAAGGTTATTTTTACCTGGTAGAACAACAAGTTGCGTGATTGACGGGAAGACAACACAAGGGTTGAATAAAAAGAGACAGGATACATACACACAGAGGTAGTATTGGTTCCACGGCGCATTTGTTTTGTCCCAGGACCCACTAATGAGTAATTCTGACCCTGTCCAGCTGTTCAGCTGTTCAGCTGTTCTAATCTCTCTTCTGCATCTGTTTGCAGGCCGTGGGAGACAGATGGATGCCTACGTTGATGACTTGTTTGACCCTGTACTGGACCAAGGACCTCCGGTCAGTGATGTCATCGGATTTACAGTATTTTATTATTTAATTCAACTGTAACTGTAATTAATGTAAATGCTATACTTGCATGTCCTGAGAAAGTTTTATAACATAGGGTGTATTGAGCATGCTCATTAGTCTCTGGTGGATTGTGTATCTCTGGTTGTATCTTATTACTGAGTGTGTGTGTGTGTGTGTGTGTGTGTGTGTGTGTGTGTCACCGGGTTGTGTTTCTTGCTGTCTTTTCCTGTCTTTCTAGTAACTAGTGTGTGTGTGTGTGTGTGTGTGTGTGTCTGTCTGTGTGTGTGTGTGTGTGTGTGTGTGTGTGTGTGTGTGTGTGTGTGTGTGTGTGTGTGTGTGTGTGTGTGTGTGTGTGCATGTGCATGTGCGTGTGCGTGCGTGCAGGACATGGAAAGAGTAGCCATGCTAAACCGCAGGATGAGAGGAGGAGGAGGGATTGGACCTATGTATGGATCTGGTAGGAAAGCTGGATCTCCTGCTCCATCTTTACAATACAGTCCACACCCTGTGGATTATAATCCTGTGGTGTACTCTATAATGCATTATAAAGCATTCTTAAATGGGTTGTACTCAATGTTTAGAACATTAATATAGCAGCAAAAACATGTTTTTAATCTGTGAAGATATAGTGCAGTAAGTGCAGATATGGCTGTTCTTTATTCTGATAGTAGGTCCAGCCGCGGGTGCATGTTATAACTTAGAGCACAGATCTTCAACAGGGGGTCTGTATCTCCTAGGGAGTCCTCAGAGTTGCAGCAGGGGGGCCTCCAAACTAGTGTTTGATGGTTTACAAAAATAAAAAATATGTCTGAAAATATACATCAACATGAATCCAACATATTATTAGTAAAGATACATATTTATTTAGAATGTAGCCATCCAAAGATACAGTTAAGCTTAAGGATTTACTGTGCCACATTTTAACATTAAAACATGATGTACATATATGAATATGCCAACAATTTTTATTTTAAAAGCTTAGTATTGTATGCACCATACCAAGGTATGCGTAAAGGCTTTAGGCCACCCTACATGTTATTGTTATCAGGATTTGTGCAGGCTTGGACTAAAAAAATGCAGAGTTAAGAGAAGGCAGCTTAAGGTTTTGAGGGTGTATTAACTTAAAATGGCTACAACAAAAAGCTTCCTGAAGCAAGCAGGTAAAAAACTGGAAAAGGGAAAAACCAAATACGCTAGGAACACCCAAGGCAGGAAGTAAAACAAGAAACGACACAGGAGAAACAGCCACTACAAAGTAAATCAGGAAACTGAAGCATGAAAACATACACAATGATGGAACTATACCAATCAGAGAACACAGAAAGAACACGGATAACACACAACCATGAAACAAATAACAGGGAAACAGTCACACAAATGAATTTGGAATGAATTGACAAAATAAAACAGGAAAAACCACAACTGAAAACCACAACCATGACAATTGTCAAAAGCCCAGTTTAATATGCAGCTCAATTTTATACAATATATGTAGTAAGGGGTTTCTTTTTCAGCTGAGGGGTCCTTGGCTTAAAAAAAAGTTTGACTTTTGACTTAGAGGTATAAATGTTTTGTCAGTAAGGGCTCAGAATTTTAAGTAAGTCAAGTTTATGAAAGGCTATTTGTGTCTCATTTGTGTGCATACGATGGGAAATTTTAAGCACAACTAAATTATTTTTCCAAGCACATAAATTACTGATTGAAAGATCCTGAAGAGCAACACAGGAATATTCCCTCCTTAGAACGGACAGACATACAAAGATGTTGTATATACAGAATATAGAGTATGTAGTATGCAATACGTTAGTATGCAATTGCAAACACAACCACAGTAATATAGTTAACAACCAAGAAATACAAATTAGCCATGCTACAAAGTATAAGGAATACAGAACAATAAAGACTGCAAAGTATCTTTTCGTAACATTTTCTTCTTGTTGTAAGACAGTTTGGACTTTTCCGGTCTCATTTTGGAATTAAGTGATTTAGTCTCTGTAAATAACTGATCATTCTGTTTTTCAGGAATGCCCATGACAATGCCGGGCTATCCTATGGGTAAGTGAGAAGGTCACCAAGAATACAAATGTTGTGTCCTGTTGGAGAAATGTCCTCAAGCCATGAATCCGTGAATCCATGAATTTCATGTCGATTGGCTAAAACAGTTTTCTAATCTTAACCTTATTGTGTTGCCTCTGCTCAGGAATGGCGGTTAACCCTTCAATGCCCAGCTATGGTGCAACTCCCATGATGCCAGCCATGCCAGGTAATATGTGAATCTTTCATCCAGTTAATTCAGAAAATAAAGAGACAATTCAAAATGGTACATAAAGCTCACTTAACACCATGCACATGAAAGAAAAAATAAATCTAATAACATTCATATGCTCATATTATAACATTGCCTTTGTGTGAAGAGGTTCTAGGTAGATGTAATTGATTACTTGTCATCACTGTTAAATGTGCAGATTTCTTAATATCCAATCATATGTTTACCTGGAAAACAAATTGAGAATGTAAAGCAAAAGCAAACACAGTGACCTACAGTATTACATCTGCATTTCTGGTAGCAAAATGGACAATATTAATGAACTGGAAAATACAGAAAAAAAGGAGCGCTGGTTTAAAGAAAAGAAAAAAAGGACTTATTAGCAATGGAGCAAGCAGCTTATTACGCCCTCCAACAAAGTCATACTGGAAAATTTCATTTGTGGACACAAATATGGGCATATACTGTAATTGGCAAGGAGAAACATGATTTGATATAGGAAGAAGGATATATACAGTAGGTCTGTCTGAGGTTTCTGCGGGTAAAAAGGAAGTTTTTCCTTTTTGCTTGCTCTTGGGGCTAATTTTTGGGTCTCTGTGAATTATAGTGTAGCCTAGACCTACTTTATCTGTGATGTGTCATGAGATAACTTCTTATATGATTTGACACATTTAATTGAATATGGACATTACACCCCCCAAAATATCTCTCATAGTAAATGTATTGCATGTGTTAAAGAGCCCCTATTATACTCCTTTTCAGCATCATATTTTTACTCTTGGGGGTCTACTAGAATAGGTTTACATGCTTTGATGTTAAAAAACATATTATGTTTCTCATACTGCCCATTACTGCAGCTCCTCTGTCTGAAACACTCTGTCTCAGCTCTAGGCCCGCCTTTCTGACAAGCCCAGTCTGCTCTGATTGGTCAGCTGGCCCACTCTGTTGTGATTGGTCGACCAAATTCAAACCAGCCACTGGGCAGGCTGCTCTTGCTCAGGCAGCACCTATGGGCAGCACATATGAAAAACTGGGCTGGTTTTCTCAATCAGTGACATCACTAATTGAGGAATTTCAAACAGGAATCTGGGCGAGGTGTTTTCAGAAAAAGTTCTGTCTCTGGGAGAGAAAGTTTTTTTTGTACTGTATACATCTATTACATACACAAAAAAACTATAAAACACACTAAAAGCTGGGGAAAATCCCCAAAAACATAATAGGGGCTCTTTAAATGTTGTATTTTACTAGTTCCTTTGCTAGTGATTTCAATGTAGTTAATTACCTGAAAAACAGTTTGTGGTATTTATCCCTACACAGCCATGATGATGCCTCAGACTCCCATGCCTGCCCCGCCTGTGGCTGACCCCATGCAGATGGCAGCATCACAGCAGGCTCTCATCAACCAGCAGGCCGTTATCATGGTGAGGACAAGCTCACCAAGCATACTTTTGTTATTTGCAGAGTGTGATCTTCTGGTGGGGATGCATGGGATTTCCCCCTTTCTGGTCTACATATCCCTGCTTCTGCTAAATTATTTTTTATCCCCAGTTGGGACAAAATGTATCCCCCCCTCAAAGTGATCAATCATGCAGTGATGACAGTTAAGTTTAGGCACCAAAATGACTAGTTAAGTTTAGGAAAAAGATTTTGGTTTAAATTAAAACACTCCCAAAGAACAAACACACGTTTCCTGGGTGAAAGTATTTTGTTTTCTCTTCGAAGTGAACTCTGGCTTGAAAGCGATGTGGTTTATGTTGACACCACGTTGTACTATTTCATTCTGAGATTATTTTCCATTGGATATTGAAGTTCATAAATAAGTGTTTTGGCATGGTTGGCTGAGTAGAACTATATCTGTGGTATTGGAAGGGGGATTTGTTTTGTTGTGCATGATTAAAAAACATCCCCCCTCTGCTTTTTTCACAAATCGCACCCTGGTTATTTGCCACTCCACCCACATCTTCATTTCCTAGCTCCTTCTCCAACCTGCCCTCCAGCTGTGTACTGTCATGTCCTCTCTCTTTGTCCCCCTGCAGGCCCAGCAGATGACCATGCAGGCGATGACTCTGTCCCAGCAGCAGACACAGGAGCAGCAGAGGAAGCAGAAGGAGCAGGAGAAGAAGCAGAAGGAGTGGGAGAGAAAGCAGGAGGAGCAGGAGAGAAAGAAGGAGAACGAGAGGCAGCAGAGACGAAAGTCTGAGCGACGGTTAAGGGAACGCTCACGCTCACCCTCCCCCTCCCGTCAAACTCCGTCACCCCCACCTGCCAAGCCCAAAGCACCTGTACCTAAACCTGCCTCCAGCTACAGGAAGCCTGAGCCAGAGGTAGTTCTGTATATAGTTTTTTTTTGTAGCGTACTCTACTATTTTTCTCTACTTTCCTACTATGCCTGATTCTTCCTTTCACCATATATTCAATTAAATTTTAAATTTTATTTATAGTATTTCAAACATAAGAGTTATCTCAAGACACTTTACAGAGTAGGTCTAGACCACACTCTATAATTTACAAAGACCCAACAATTCCAATAATTCCCCGAAGAGCAAGCATTTAGTGCGACTGTGGCGAAGAAAAAAAAAGAGAAACCTCGGACGGACCCAGACTCTTAGTGGGCCGGCTTCCGGTTGGGACACAGAGACACTGATACAGATATACAGATATGCAGATATAGAGAAATGTGATTCATAATAAATATAGCAGTTGGTGTGTGGCAATTATAGTAAAAATAAAGATAGTAGAACTATGACTAGAAATAATAGTTGTAGCAGTTCAGGGTGTAGCAGGGCGTAATAAGGCATAGCAGGGCGTAGTAGGGTGTAGCAGGGAATGGCAGGCCGGCAGCTGCAACCATGATTTAGGTGCCACCATAATCAAGGAAAACTGCAAGACAAGAAAACATAAGGACTCTGGGGAATAAGCTCCCCAGAGCTAAGTTAGTAACAAGCATTACTGGGAAAGGGACGCACACAGATGGAGAGAGAGAGGAGAGAGGAGCTCAGTGTGTCAAAGGAAGTCCGCCGGCAGTCTAAAACTATGACAGCATAACTAAGAGCTGGTCCAAGGCAAACCTGAGCCAGCTCTATAAGGGTTGGTAGATGAATCTGATTACACTCTTCTACAAACTGTCCTTTTATTTATTTTCAGGTGTATACCCTCACATTTGGTTGTTGTTTTCTTCTTGTTGTAACCTCTAACATCTCTACTGTTTTACCTGATACTGCTGCAGTGGCCCATTTTCGCCATGGGGATGTGTGCTCAAGTTGTACGCTGATGATGAAAAAAAAAATCCTTAAGCTTACTACCAAGTTTTTCCCAGAGCGTTTTTTTGACATGCCACTGTCTTCATCAGAGAAATTTCTTTCATCAAATCCCATTAAAAGACCAAAGCCAACAATGTGTTAGTCTGCCTCTCAATAGGCTAATGTCTGACTTCTCTACCTTGTCTGTGGCTCCAAGCCCCAAGCCCATTGATTCCTGCTGATGACATACATCTTTAAAAACAGCTCACAAATATAAAGTTTCATTTTTTTAAAGGCTCAGTAAATCCCTAAAAAACCTGGTCACTATAGCAGCAAACAGGAAGGAATTGTGCATTTGCTGGGGACTATTTTACATGTGTTCATGAGTCAAAAAAACTACTGTGTGTGTGTTTATGGTAATAAAGGAACATGTCAGCCAGTGCAACACTGTTGCTGTGTTTTTGGATACACACAATAATAGTACCAGTACTACAATATCTATTAATATGTATTGTATTAATAGATATTGTAGTACTGGTACTATTATTGTTCTCTGCTAAGGATAGAACGGCCCTGGCTGATTATCGGGCCGTTTTTTGGCAGTTTGCAGATTATCTGTATCTGCATTTTATTTACCTGATAACTGATACAGTTAATAATTAAAGTGTGCTACTTTGGCTCGGCTACAGCTCTGTGTCTGTCCTTCTGCTTCAGTTTCACTCACCACTGAGTCTGACTTAATGTCCCGCCCACAACACTATCTGACACTCTTTTACTGTGTATTATATTGAAAGTTTCTAATTTATTAAATAATTGCTTAAATCATTCAAACAAAGTTTTGTGTTGGAGTTTATAACATTCCAAAATCTTAATTTTGACGTAAAGAGCTTTATTTTCACTGTAAATATTATCGGTTTCATCAACTACTAATAATCGTATCAGCCCTGAAAAACGGTTGATCCCTATTCTCTTCCCCATGTTAGTATGTCAGTCATGTTGAGATAATTACACTATAAAGGATAATTTGTTATAGTAATGTTACCTTGCTACCGGAACTACGTAAGTGGCAGTATAGTTCTAGTTCCATTTTAGTAAATGTTGCTGTTGTTGTGATCGCTCGCTGGCTCTGGCGTGGACTTGAAAAGTACGTCTGCACCAGGGTTAGAGCGTTCTACAAATATTGCCATCCTCCATAGTAAAGGAAGATAAAACGTTCTACTCTTGTCCGAGTAATCCTTCCTCCTGCACGTATACATCCGAATATCCCTCGTTAGTTGAAGTTAACAATATATTAATTGTTGTTTTGGACCTGCACATGGGATTTGTTGATAATACAGAAAGATAAAGAATACTGCAACCTTCTACTTTAATTCCATAAATGTGAAGCATTGATATCACTGGTCTGTTTCCTCCTCGTGTAATGACGTGTTGTGTGCTCATGTCCATTGCTTCTACAGCCAGAGAGAGAAGTGGACTTACCAGATCCAGATGACCTGCACTCTGTCAGAGACAAGACAGAATACTTCCAGAAGATTGGTGAGTGACAAGCAACCATTAGTAATATAATAGTCTCGCATTGCCAGACCTTGCCTCCACAGTAGCTAAGTTTCCATCCAATTGTCAATCGAATTATCTAAAGTTCGGTAAAAAAAACTCATGCGAATAAAGCTGGTGAAAGTGTGTTTCCATCCAACGGCTTTAAAGCGAATAAAAACCTGTGCGTAATGACGTCACATGTTGTTTTCCGGTCAAATTGGTATATATCGAATTGATTTTAGACATCTTAAGGTGTTTCCATTCATTTTCGCACTGAATCAACAACATTCAAGCTAACTTTTGCGAACAAAGTTTTGCCAGACAAAATGGATCATGCCATCTACCAACAAATGATCAATATTGCACAAGTTGTAATAGTGCTTATGTGCCAGCTGATAGCGACATATCAAGCTATAATAAGAAAACAACGACACTATCAACACATTGCTATGATGATGCAGATGCACGTAAATGCCCGACGACAACGGAGGCGGCCTGTGGTGTGGGAACGACAGCACTCCAAACAGTTCTGGGAGATCGTGGTTCAGAGACACTTCACGGAAACCCTTTGGTTGAAGCATTTTCGGATGACCAAGACAACATTTGACCTGTTGTGTAATTTGTTTGGCCCGTTAGGTCCGATGAGACCGAACGTATTTCCTTTGAGTCGATATTCATGAAATTCTATCGAATTTTACTGTTTCCATAAGGCATTTTTCATTCGATATCACCTAATTGAGGTTGGTTTGGGTGGTGGATGTCTCAAACAACACAGGACTTTCACCCCGGAGACCGCGGCTTGTGGCACGCGTGTGGCGTTTCATTACCCCATTGTTCTTTTCCTAAACCCAGCTGTCCCGTTGTTGTTGCGCATCCCCCAGAGACCGCGGATCGTATCCGGCATGTGGCGTTTCATTTCCCTGTTGTTCTTTTCCTAAACCCAACCGTACCGTTGTTGTCGTGCGTCCCCCAGAGACCGCAGATCATGGCCCGTGTGTGGCGTTTCATTTCCCTGTTGTTGTTTTCCTAAACACAACCGTCCCGTTGTTGTGCGTCCCCCAGAGACCGCGGATCTTCGAACTTTCCCCGTTCTTCTATTCCTATATCCAACCTCCGTATAGATGCTTCCCATTACGTGCTGACCACCACGAAATAAACAAGATTAATGTGTCCATGTACACGAATCAATAGATTAAAAATAATGTGACCATTTCACGAACTGCCGTGAGACCATGTTGCGGGAAGGAACTTATTTGGGTGGAACGTGTACATTCAAAAGTTGTTTTCGTCGTGCAACAGAAAACTCAGATTGGACAGATAGTCTAGCTAGCTGTCTGGATTTACCCTGCAGAGATCTGAGGAGCAGTTAACCATAGTCCTCAGAAATCCACCGGAGGTTAGAACGCCAACACAGAGACACAGGAAGGTGACGGACATCCGGCCGAAAAGAAAGACAACCGGTGGAATTTCCGGTGGCACCGGAGCAATCCTGGAAGTGGAACATTGTGCATATAGACTAGTAAAATAATGAATGTAGCTTATTTTTTTCTTATTTTTTTTTTTTCTTAACTATCTTTTAAACTGTCTCTCACATCTAATTTAGTATATAATATACAGTAAATGCAGCAGAGGTTGGGGCTGCAGGCTTTCTCACTCAAATGTGTTGAAATGAATGTAATGGCTCACTAATCTTAAAATTTTTATCACTTTAAATCATCATGCTTATAATAGTCTATATCCACGACGTTCCACTTCCGGGATTGCTCCGGTGCCGCTGGATATTCCGCTGGATGTCCTTGTTATCGGCCGGATGTCTGTCACCTTCCTCTTTCTTTGTGTTGGCGTTCTAACCTCTGGTGGATTTCTGAGGACTATGGTTAACTGCTCCTCAGATCTCTGCAGGGTAAATCCAGACAGCTAGCTAGACTATCTGTCCAATCTGAGTTTTCTCTCGCACGACTAAAATAACTTTTGAACGTACACATGTTCCACCAAAACAAGTTCCTTCCTGAGACTATTTTGCAGAGGCACCGTGGCTCCGTCTGGCGCTTAGCCCCGCCCATGACGATTGTGATTGGTTTAAAGAAATGCCAATAAAACAGAGCCCGTTTTTCTCCCATTCCGGAATGCTGTGTGGACTAGCCAGACAGCGCTGTGGAGGAAGGTCTGGCAATGCGAGACTATGCTTATGATATTAATAATGTCCCAATTCCCTCATTCCTCACCATCTTTCTCTTCTACTGTCCTCTAGGCTTTCAGTCCCATGGTGAATCCAAAAGCCCAAAGCCTCGGCCAGCCTCCTCCAGCCCGCCTAGACAGCAGCAACGCTCCCCGCCATTACCAGCTCCATCACCCCCGCCTACAACACCGAAGCCTGAGGGTAAGATGATGAGCAATGGTTCAGTGGACTAGATCAGGGGTGGCCAACCTGCGGCTCTTGGCCTGCTCCTGTGAGGCACTTACTGTGTGGCTGTGTTATCGGTTGATTTTTTTTTTTTTTACTTTGTTAAAAATATTTCAGAGGAATCCAAAAACATTTAAATGCATCTGACAATACTGCCAATACATTTGCCAATAATTACAAAACAAAAAATAATGGTGTCATGTAGCTGGAACAATTAAAATTTTTACTGTACAATATAATTGTCTCATAAATAGTTGCGATTAACAATACAATTGTCTCTTTCAGTCAAACTTGAAAAGATTTATTGAGTTATTACTGTTTCAAACAAAGTTTTGAATGAATCCCAGGATACATCTTTCAGTTATATATCACAGTTATATAACCCAGATAATGTAATAACACGGGTACACAGCCTATGAAGTAAACCAAGCATCTTTGTCATCATAAAACATTGAATTTTTTTCTTAAATGACTTTTAATTGACAATTCTCGTCAACAGTCATAACTCTTAGGACCTTAGCTAATGTTAGCAATAAATTGTGGTTGAACAAAGAAATGGCAATAATGTAAAAAATTGCAATTAGACAATAAAGTAATAATGATGATAATGATTGATGCGGGATAAGTGATGCGTAGCTACTCTACTCTAGTCCAAACTGCACAGAGTTGTAAATGAAGAAGAACTATAGACTGCTGCTAGTGAGTGGATCATGGCAGAGTTAGGAGGAAAACGTTAAGCTGCTATGTATTGTGTCATAGATCTGTAAGCTGCTGCTGTACTGTGTGTGGACTGGTTAGCCACCCCTGGACTAGAGCTGTAACAATTCCAATTATTTGCTGTACAATTAAATGTCTCAGAAATAATCGCAATTAACAATATAATTGTCTCTTTCAGTGTCAACCCCTGTGTTGTCCTCCCGGTTCAAAACTGAAAAAGAATACTTATTTAGTCGCTTTTTTAAGTGCTTTTTAAATTACTTTTTCCCCACTACCACCAATATATACACCACTTACAACAACTTATTACCACTAGTTTTAAACTTATGTTTTGGAATTCAGGGTCAATAAACCTCATTTATATGAAATTATACCTGATTTTGGTAGCCTGGAAAAACCCTGACGAACTTCCGGCAAATTTGAGATTAGCTCTACAAGTCAGTCTGACTAATAGTTAAGATCAGAGGAAGAGTTTGGTCCAAATGTTGTCAGGATACTGTTTTGAATTCATTTAAACCGTTTTTTTCAAATGCTATAAAATTGAATGAAAAAACCCAGAATTCAATGAAAGCCCTAATCCCAATCCTTCATTTAACTTGCAAAGAGCGTTGTATGGAACCATCCATGTTACTTTGGGGGCAATTTGGTTGAAAGAAACCCAAATTTCTGATATAGAAACTTTGAAAATGGGTCAAATTACACCCGAGGACAACTCAAGGGTTAAAAAGATGGATTAATCTATTACTTGTTTAAACAAATTAAAGTTTTGAATGAATTCCAGGATACATCTTCTGGTTATATCACTGCTATGTGACTCAGAAAATACAAACACAAACACAGCCTATGAAGTAAACCATGCCTCTTTTTTTGTTGCTATGAACGTGTTTAGGGTTTATAACACAGGACTTTAAAGCCAGGGAGTGGAGTTCGCTTCCCAGGAAAAACCGAAGACTTTCACTCAGGAAATGCGTGTTCCTTAGGAGTGTTTTAATCCAAACCACGATCTTTTTCCTAAACTTAACTAGTCGTTTTGGGCCCTAATCTTAACTTTTGTTGCGGCAAAACACTTATATTTTGTGGACTAAATTTAACCGTAATATCCGCCGAAACGTGCAGCAGCTTCCGGTGCACTAAACCGGGCTCAAAGTCACCCATTTTCAGCTAAACACATCTACTAACTGCCGCTGATACGACCGAGCTGTGACAGAGGTCCGTAGCCCGCGTTGCGAAGCTATGTAGCAGCTTAAACACCTAGAAACTGCTGCTCGGCGTTATGGAGCTCGTAGCCAGCCGGCATCACGTGACCAGCCAGTGGTCTCCTAATTTCGTAGGATATCATACGTTTTGGTGTGCGTACATTTTCGTACGATATCATACGGACCAGTTCGGGAGAATGCCTTGAGCTGTCATATTATATAGTATGTACTGTAGATCACAAAAGGAAAATGAGCACACAGCTGACATTTCTATTTTGTGTGAGAAGACAAACTGATTATGCAAAAAATTAATTGAATGAACAGCTAAAGCTATAGTTTCTGTCTTATCTCCCACAGTGAAGCGTCTCCACACCCCTCCAGCCAGAGAGGTGGACCCCCCAAAAGCAACACCTGCCCCGGGTCCTCTCGCCAAGCCTCAGCCCGAACCCACCTCCAACATCCGGGAAATTATCAAAATGTATAACAGCCGACCCCAACCAGAACCCAAACCCTTTGAGCCTGTCAGGTCAGTTTCAGCGCTGCTCCCTACGAGGTCTCTACACACTTCCCCGAAAGTTTCTTCTGATCTTACATCCTGCTGTTTCCTGCTTGCAACAAGGTTCCCACTGTGTCTTAAAGGAACACGCTGACTTATTGGGACTTTAGCTTATTCACAGTAACCTCCAGAGTTAGATAAGTCCATACTGACCCTTCTCATTTCCGTGCGTGTTGTAACTCTGTCTGACTAACCGGTAACCGGTTCCAACTAGCCTACTGCTCTTAAAAAGTCTAAAATTCTGAACTTTAAATTTAAGGCCTTAAAACGTTTCATTTAGTCAGGTCTAAAAAAGGTTTTACCCTCGTTCATTTCCAGAAACGCCGCAGAAAGAAAAAGTATGGCGTTGTAGCGTACAAAGCAGAGCTCTAGAATCTTTGCTCTGTAACAAAACCAGCAGAATGCTGCCCTCAGAATGTTGGTTCGGTGTGTTGTAGTTCTTTCTGGGGGACATTGGTGTTGGTACGTACGCGGTGATAAAACTACAAATCCTGTGATAAATGCAATACCTGCCCGCGAAATACATCTGCGTCTCCTAAGAGTTTGTTAAAGTTTGGCTAGGCCTACGTGTGGAAAATGGGAAAGTGTTCTTTTAAGGAGACATGGCTAGATCACAGCGATTTTCGCTGTTGGTTACAAGCGGTACCCAGCTCCAGGTACGAGGCTCGCTGCAAACTTTGTAAAAAAAATATTCAATTAGGGACTCTGGGTTTGAAGGCGCTGGAGTCACACGCCAGAGCAGAGAGACACAAGCTAGCCGCAAACACTCTCCAGAAGTTCAGTGAGGATCTCTGAATGATCCAATGTTGAGCTAAATGACTAATGATGATAAATAGAGTCCACCTGTGTGTAATCAAGTCCGTATAAATGCACCTGCTCTGTGATAGTCTCAGAGGTCCGTTTAAAGCGCAGAGAGCATCATGAAGAACAAGGAACACACCAGGCAGGTCCGAGATACTGTTGTGGAGAAGTTCGCAAGGCACTATAAATTTCAATCTTTATAGTCTTAAAATGTCTTAAAAAGGTCTTAAATTTGACTTACTAAAACCTGCAAGAACCCTGTTGGAAGGGCATAGGTTTTGTTTTTTAACATTGGGTGGGAAACATTGGGGACACATATGGGACCCCAGAAAATGTTGAGCGTCAACACTTAATTTCCTGCATTTTCATGAATTTCTATGCAACAATTTATGATGCAAATGTCTTTATGTAAAGGAAATTATTATTCTCCTGTATTGTTCAAAACTTTCTGCATATTCAAAACATCACACAGGTTTCCATTTTTTTTAGGAATCATGTAATCTCAGCAACAAATCTGTTGGAGAATGAGACCGTATTAAAGCCAGAAGCTCCAAAGTTTCTACATAAAATCTACATAAAAGACATGAAATCACAAGAAATCACAATTTTATTTTTCACGCTCCTGTTGTGTTATTTAACCCCCCCGATGTAGCACAAGTAGACACAGTTCTTGTTTTCCGTACATGTTTTGAGCCTCAACGTTTTTTTAAGCCATGGACCTCTTAATTGAGAGAGATGACCCTACTATATATTGTATAAAATTGAGTTGCATATAAAACTGGGCCTGCAATAATGTGTGGGGTGCCTAAAGCCTTTATACATACCTTTTTATTAAAATAATCATTGTTGGCATGATTGTATAACTCATGTTTTAATGATAAACATACATGTGGCACAGGGAATCCCTATAGGATTAAAGCTTGAATTAGAACTAACCTGACTCCGCCAGATGGATTTGCTCGGCATATCCATCTGGGAACTTTCCATTGGAGAACTTTTGGGAAGGGGCCAAAATACTGGTTAGCTGATTGGATAAACCAGCTGTCTATCACCACCTATGTTGGTGATAGACGGGCCAAATCAACCAGTCAGATCAACGATATGTCAAACTCTTGCTGAAACCAGTCGGGAGAAGAGCAAAAACATCTTTTCCTCCGGGAAGCTCATCTCATCCGTGGAAGCCGCCATGTTGTTTAGACTGAACAGTCGCTTCTTGTTGCGTCACACCTAAACCCGCCTCAAAACCAACGCTGATTGGTCGGTCGTTTGGCAAACGGCTCCAAATTTTCTCTGTCTCAAGATGCCAGACTGATCTGTAAGTGGAAAACTGGAGCTTGCGAGATCAGGACGGACACTCTGAAGATAATCACCTTCACTCTCTCACTTTCTCCCTTGCTCTATCACCCACTCCCCACACACACACACACATGCCGGCTTGACACACACACACACACCAGCGCACAAGTATAAACTTCAGGCCGCTTACGTAGGCTACGGAGAAAGCTCTGCATGGAGCCTCCGCACAGCCATACATTTAAGCTTAACTGTATCTGTGGATTAGTCTGGCTATCACCAGACCAAGCTCAATCTTTGAAGATTGAACATTAGTCTGGGGAGTCTGTTCTGTATTTTCTACTGTACAAAGCGTGATCAACGAGCATAGTTCAAATGACTCTGTACGCAATTGGATAGTCCTTCAACCAATCAGACCAACGATCGGGGTGACAGTGACAGTGGCATCAACGGCTTGCTGCACTTCGGTGGCCGCCATGTTGAACGTAAACAAAAAGCTGCTTGCCGTGTTAAACCCGCCAATAGCGCACCAGGTAGATAAGTCAGTTTGTGATTGGTCCCCTCAGATTTGTAATGGAAGCAGGATAGAAAAATGTCCAGCCTGAGCTGCAGGGCGAAATCAAAACGCCGGCAGATCAGGCTGGGTTTACCCGGTCTATCTGTGGATGGCTACCTTAGTAACTGCCTATAGGCCAGTAAGCCCATCATCTTGAGACAATTTGTTTATGTTTTGTTTTTAAATTTAAAAAATGAACAATAATTTGGTGCCCCCTCCCCCCCCCTGCAGTAACTCTGAGGACCTCCTAGGGGTCCTGGACCCCCTGTTGAATATCTCTGCCCTAGGCTTTTCCTTTCCATGGATATCTAGGATTGTACATGAAATAAATGTATTTTCCCCTCATACTATGGCGCCACAGACTACCAGGATCCCACAATGGTCTCAATCACTAGAAATAATAACTTCTACAATGTGTTTGTGATTTACTGTTCTCATCCTCTTCACAGACCTCCTGCACGGCATTTCATAAAGAAGAATGACCCCAAAGAGGAAGCTCTGGCCAAACTCAAAAACATGGCACCAGTGCCACAACAAAAGGTCAGGATGGTCTGGAGAAGTCTAACTGTAACAACAAATAAGAAATACCTTTACATTTCTATTCAATTCAATTCAATAAAATTCAACTGAATGGTATTATCATTGACACAATGTACAGGCACACGTGCAACGAAACGTAGGTCAGTGGCTTCCAACAAACAGTGCGGGCGGTGGGCACATACACAGTAGATTAAAATAAAATAGACAATAGTATTAACATTATCAACATTATCAACAGACTCAGGATACAGGACAGCAGATGAGACCAAAAATGTGGACAATGTCATTATATTATAACATGGCAGAGAATCCTTAAAGTGCAGTAACAGGTGGAGGAAGGGGCAGGGGAGAGGGGGGTTGTATGCGGGAGTTTTAGAGAGATGTAAAGGTATTTTTTTAGTTAGGTTTATTATTCTGTCTCATATTGAGTATATCTGTCTGGAATATGCCGTGTGCCACATCTTCCATTTCTTACTGCTTGCAAAGGAGTGGGTGCCGCCGCCAGTCGCGCCTAAGAGGGCCCCACCCCCTCCCCCTCCCAGGACCCCCTCCCCACGGCCCTCTCCTCCCTCCACCAGGGGGCCCCGCGTCATCTCCAGCAACATGAAGCAGAAACAGCGCTCCCTGGAGGACCTGTTCGGCTCGCAGCGCTCTCAGCACCCTCCACCTGCTCCTCCCGAGTCCCCGCCGCCTTCTCCACACCCAGCACCCATCCTTCAGAACATCCCCGACCCGCCTCCCACGGCCGCCCCATCTCTCAGTGGGTGTTGCTCTCATTATGTTCTCCTTAGACCTTTATGTTTATATGCAGGGTGCGATTTGTGAAAAAATGCAGAGATGGGGGTATGTTTTTTGATCATGCACAACAAAACCAGAATTAGATCCCCCTTCCAATACCATGGATATAGAGCACTTAAATATGCTCTTCAGTATTCCATGGAAAATAATCTAAAATAAAACAACAACATACCCAGGAAACACTCGTTTGTTCTTCGGGAGTGTTTTAATTCAAACCACGGTCTTTTTCCTAAACTTTACAAATCCCACGCATCCCCCCCAGCAAATCACACCCTGTATATGTAGACTAAAAGGCCTCTTATGGGATGTATTTTAGCTGACAATTGCTGCTAACTAGCATTTAAACCAACATTATCTAATGTGAGGAGCTTCATGTCGGTCAGTGAACTTCATCTGCTGTTTATTAACTGTAGATATGATGTCAGATGTGGAAGGCATTCACTCTCAGCTCCACCGCTTCTCTGCTGGAGTTTACTTCTCTTACTCCAACATGCCGGGGAAACTGTTCCTGCGAAAAGAAGTAAGACACACACACACACACGCACGCACACACACACACACACACACACACACACATACTGTACACACACATACTGTACACACACACACACACACACACACACACACACACACGGCATGGATGCAGATGCAGAGACCCCTGGGCACAAAATGTCCAGCTGTAGCTTACACAGGATTTACGCAGACTACAGTTTATGTTCACAACCTGGAGGACAATATCTACACCTGATAGGTAGGGCTGAACTGTTAATCAGAATTTATTGAAATCGCAAATGGACTAGTGCAATATCCAAAATCTCAGGCAAAATATGTGTATCCGATATGTAATATGTAATACTGTATCCGAAGTCTCTTTTATATAGACCTTAGTGGTCCCCTAATACTGTATCTGAAGTCTCTTTTATATAGACCTTAGTGGTCCCCTAATACTGTATCTGAAGTCTCTTTTATATAGACCTTAGTGGTCCCCTAATACTGTATCTATTCAATTCAATTTTATTTATAGTATCAAATCATAACAAGAGTTATCTCGAGACACTTTACAGATAGAGTAGGTCTAGACCACACTCTGTAGTTTACGAAGCCCCAACTATTACAGTGGTTGCCTCAAGAGCAAGCATTAGCAGTAGCTATTGCGACAGTGGCAAGGAAAAACTCCCTTTTTTTTGTTAGGAAGAAACCTCGGACAGACCCAGACTCTTGGAGGGTGGGAGTGTGGCCTTGACCAACTGCCATGCATCGCTTGTTTTCAAGCCATGATGTCTCTCTCTTTTTCATGGGCGGGCCAAATTCACTGGGCGGGCAAAGCAGAGAAAGGGGAGGTAACCTTTCCCCTTATGACGTCATAAAGGGAAGATTCCAGATCGGCCCATCTGAGCTTTCATTTTCTCAAAGGCAGAGCAGGATACCCAGGGCTCGGTTTACACCTATCACCATTTCTAGCCACTGGGGGACCATAGGCAGGCTGGGGGAACTCATATTAATGTTAAAAAAAACTCATAAAGTGAAATGTTCATGCCATGGGACCTTTAAGGACACAGAATGGGCGGAGCATTATGTATTTAAGAGCATTGTTGTAATCATTGTTTCGAAAAATACTCTTGACGAAGGTCCAGAGTGACCGAAGCGTTAGTTTCTTCAATAAATGATGATGCAGGAGCCAGAGCAGAGTGCGGGATCTTCCTTTTGCAAGTCTAACATATTTTAATGGAAATGAGAATAATGATGCAAAAATGATCATTGCGGGCTCCTGGGTAGCTCACCTGTAGAGCGCGCAACCCATGATGATGACAATATCAGTCAAAATAATCAACAAACAAACAGGCATCACATCACCAACTGGAATGGAGCGTACAGTAACTTGCAAAGCTTCTTTTTTCCAGTGTAACACATTTCTTCTGATTTCATTTTGTAAAACCTCTTTTCAAAACCTCGTTAAATGCCCCCATCACTACCCTAAGTAACTAAGTATCATGTGTTTGTGTGCAGGTGTTTTACCCCCGAGAGATGTTCAACCGGCCCTACCTTCTCAATCTGTTATGTGAACAGGTTAGTGGGTTTACAGGTGTCATCATGTGTAACCTGATGTTCTGGAGTTTATTTGTATACAGTACCTTCTGATTATTGCTCATTATCTGCCTTGTACATCATAGGCAGTAGACATCAAACTCTTGACATTGTCAGTGTGTGATGTGTGTTTTAGATTATGAGGGACACCTACTCTGACAGCTGTGTGAGGATCAGCAGAGAGGAGAGGAGGAAGATGAAGGACCTGCTGGGTGAGAGTTTTGACCCATCATCATAATGCTGGGTGCTTCAGTTGTTGCAATGTTGATTAAAATGTCACAAACTAAAGTCATTCACAAGCAGTTGGTATAAATACTTAAAGCCTCTGAACACCCACACAGGTGTTTCCAGTTATTCTGGCTGATTAGACTCTGTTCAGGTTGATGGATAACACCACCACCATCATCAAAAGGGCACAGCAGCGTCTCTACTTCCTGAGACTGCTCAAGAGAAGTCATAGAGAGCATATTGACGTACTGCATCACAGTGTGGTATGCAAGTTGCACTGTGGTACAGAAAAAATCACTGCAAAGGGTCCTCCGGTCTGCAGAAAAGATCATTGGCTGCTTGCTGCCCACACTTGACAGCCTCATCCCGCTACCTCAGCAGAGCAAAAAACATAATCAAGGACTCCTCTCACCCAGGCCACGAACACTTTCAGTTACTCCCCTCAGGAAGGTGTTACAGGTCTGTCAGAACCCGCACATCCAGGTTCAGAGACAGCTTTTTCTACACAGCCATCACAACTCTAAAATTTCAATTACAGAAATAGGACTTCATCATGTGATCATTCATCATTGCCTTTTTGCACTGTATTTGCACTTTTCCAGTACTGTGATCTTTAACAAAAAAAATATTTTTTTGGTGTGAGAGTACGGCATGAGTAAGTGTAGGAATGTATACTAGTATGCACTAGAAGCACCTGTCCCATTATGTGTATGTGAGGGTACGGTTTGTGGAAGGGTATGGCGTGTGCGTATGAATGTATACATCTAGGCACCAGAAGGAGTAGCACTTAAATTTTGTTATGACAATGTTTTCCAATGTTTTCCAATGACAGATACATGATTCTGATTCTAGTGGGCCGGAGCTTTAATGGGAATTTATTAGGTCACAAATTCTTAATACCAATAAGAATGATAAAGGTGTCATTTGTCCCGCCCTAACACGTGCAACAACACTAACAGTAGACTCAGGAAGATGTCAATCACTCAGTCTAACCCCACCCACACAGTCCTGGAAAAGGTTCAATCAGACACCTGTGTGTGTGTGTGTGTGTGTGTGTGTGTGTGTTCAGGGCCTTTAATCACTGAATCACTGAATTACTGTATCCTAAATATTTCCCAATTCAATTACATTTTCAAATTGATTCGATATCCATTAGGTTAGGGGAATTTCAGTTATAATACCATTTTTGCTTGGATATAAAAGAGATTCGCAGAAAACTTGCTGTGGATTATACAAGCAAGAAGCAACTCTCAAATATTTCTTATATATTAATTAATATTTAGGGCTGTGCTCGATTGAAGGAATTTGTAGTCGACTAACACTCATTCAATTGTATCGACTAATCGATTAGTTGATTTAATCGACAGATATGTAAATCTGAGTTTCTCCGCAAAGAGTCATGCAAAAGCACCACTTTAATTCTTGTGTTTACCAGAGATGTGCTCGTACGTTTCTTGGAAATAAGTCATTCAGCATGAAAAAAGCATACAACATGACTAATCGACTAAAGAAATCTTAGTTGACTAAGACCAAAACGACCGATTAGTCGACTAATCGACTAAGAGGGAGCAGCCCTATTAATATTTACATTAAGAATTGACTCCCAAAAAGGGGGTCCATTCACCACATCCAAGGTAAAAAGGCATATTTTAAAAGATCGGGATTTTATTAATCGATATTAGATCATTCAAACAAAGGTTGATTTTAATTGAAGAATCAGTTATTTCAATTCAGCCCTGCTTTCTGCATTAGTTTTCTGAACATTATCCCATTTTCCCATTTGTACTCTAGCAAATTTCAATGTAGGAATGACTATAAGCACCATCCAGAACGACATCATGAAGAAGAGGATTGTCATTGCTGCTCGAGACAACTGGGAGAACTACTTCACCCGCCTGTTCCCTGTGAAGGTGAGCATGACAAAAAGAAATATGGCAAAGTTGGAGATAATGAGGAGTGTAAAGCATCTAATTCTATAGTCTATATCGACGACGTTTCATTTAGGGAATTGTTCCAGTGCCGCCGAAATTCGCGAGATGTACCTAATTTTTGGCTGGATGTCCATCACTTTCCACTTTATTTCTTTTAAATGTACACGTTCCACCAAAACAAGTTCCTTCCTGAGACTATTTTGAAGAGGCACCGTGGCTCCGTCCGGAGCTTAGCACCGCCCAAGATGATTGTGATTGCTTTAAAGAAATGCCAATAAACCAGAGCACGTTTTTCTCCTATCCCAGAATGCTGTGTGGACTAGCCAGACCTTCCTCTGCAGCGCTGTGGAGGAAGGTTTGGCAATGCCATAATTATTATTTATATATACAGTAATTATAATATATAATTATTTTATGACATTGCATGGCATTGCAGCCTTATTTGTTTAGCATATTTTAAACACAGAAGCAATTCAAAGTGATTTACAAAGGAAAGTAAAAGCATTAGAACAGTCAAAAGCAATAAACAATGAAAAACAGTGAAATCAATAAAAAAAAAGGTGATTTAAAGAATGTATGAAATGCAATAAAGGATATAAAAGTGCAGTAAAGGAAACCAATCAATGGCACAGGATAACTTTTTTCTCAGTCAGATGTGATGGGGGCTAGAGTTGTGGAGCATTTGAGATCATCAGGAAATTGGTTCCATCTGTGTGCAGGATGGTCGCTAAAAGCAGCTTCACCCTTTTGTTGTGACTTGACGTTCTACCAGTTGACTGCTTCCTAAAAGATCTCAGGGCCCTACTGGGTTTATATTCTTCAAGAAGATCAGAAACTAATTTTTGCCCAAGATTGTTGAGTGATTTATAAACTAATTAGCCTGGTTGACACCAGACCCTTCTCAGTTGTAACTAAGAGTGGGTCTGGGCAAGCTTCATTCACAGCCCATTTCCAACAGACGCCGCTCAAATGCCTCTGGGCGCAATTGGATAGTCCTTCAACCAATCAGACCAACGATCCGGGTGACGTAACAGCGACAGCGGCATCAACGGGTTGCTGCGCTTCGGTGGCCGCCATGTTGAATGTAAACAAAAAGCTGCTTGACGTCGCTGCGCTATCGTCATCGTGTAAAGCCTGCCTCAACGGTTGTGATTGGTTCCTCGATTTGAAAAAATTGGAAATGGGCTTGAATGGACTCTTGGCCAGACTGACTTGCAGAGCAAACCTCAAATTTGCCGGAAGTTTGTCAGAGTTTTCCCAGGCTATAAACTAATAATAATTTATAGATCCCCAGGGGGGAAATTACAATTTTTTCACTCTGTTATTAGAACACACTACACACAGGCCTGAAATACACACACATGCTCAGGTCCTATACATGCACTAATGGAGAGATGTCAGAGTGAGGAGGCTGTGACTGCTGGACAGGCACCCCGAGCAGCTGGGGGCTTGGTGCCTTGCTCAAGAGCACTTTGCCAGTGCCGAGGAGGTGAACTGGCAACCAGTCCAAACTCCATACTTTGGTCCGTGCAGGGAGTTGAACCGGCGACCCTCCAGTTCCCAACCCAACTCCCCACGAACCGAGCAACTGCCACCCCTAAGCTGCAGCACTCAAAATCTATTCAACAAGTAACTGGAAAACAGTGTACAGATTTAAGAACAGGTGTAAGTCCTTTTGTTAGAACTCTGGCAGCAGCGTTCTAAATTAGATCTTTTTGGGAAGAATGGGAAGAGACCGTTACGATAGTCCACCCTGCTGGAAACGAAGGCATGAATAAGTTTCTCCCAAGCTTGTCTGACCATGAGACCTCTAATACTTGCTATGTGTTTGAAATGATAAAATGCTGATGAAGTTATTGCCTTGTTGTGGCAGCTGAAGCTCATCTGAGTCCATTACAACACAAATATTTCTATCTTTATAGCTCTAAGCAATAACTTTCATTCTTTGCTTTTTGTTGCCAAATACAATGACTTCTGTCTTTTCTTTATTATTTGAAGGGAATTTAATTACGTCCAGCTATTTACTTGCTCTAAGCATTGATAGAGTGAGTCTAAAGGACCATAGTCACTTGGTAAAAAAGCTACGTGCATCGTTAATTGTCTGCATAGCTGTGATTAGCAACATTATTGTCATGTATGATTTGACCTAGACGGAGCATGTACAGGTTTAATAATAGCAGCACATGAGTGTTTTCCCTGTTTTCTTTTTGCCATCTACTGTACATCATGAGGTTAAAAATACATTTTTATGTTCTGGGAGATGGGTCAATCCTAAGAGGGATGGATAAGCACATAAGAAGCTGGATCCAGACTAGTTTAATGATAGCCAGACAGATTATTTTAAGAGGATGGAAGAATGAAGGGGTGCCGTCAATCCAGGAGTGAGCTGGTGAGAGGGCTAGGGTGGCAGCGTTTGAAAAAATGTCATATAAACAGTTTGCCAGACTGGATATCTATACTAGAAAATGGAGAAAGTAGCTGAACTTTCTGGAGGTCTCCTAAGAAGCTCTGTGCTGGGGAGAGACGTGTATGATGGGCTTATGGTGTTGTCATTTATGTTTATTTGGTTTATTGTCTATTTTGTTACTATTATTATCACACACAAAAAAACTACACTACAACTACAAACTACACTTTTATGCAGAAGGCGGAAAAAACTAACTAATCGTTATGTGACTTATATACAATATGTGTTTCGTGGGCTCCTACAAATTTTTGTGAGAAGAGTTCCTAAGTGTGTAATTTCTAAAACAGAAGACTCATCTTCTCATCTGATTTATCTTAACAATGAACCTCACAATATGTGTATATAATGAACACAATTGCTAACAGAGTGGAAATTCTACTGTGCGGTGCTGCTGAATTATTAAGTGACAAGGTTATTTTATTGTGACAACATATGCAATATGTCCAGGAGCATACCAGCTGTCTCGTTTCAAGCGTTAAGGTCAATTAGTTGTTGCCGGACCACAAACCACCTACGAATTTTAACAAGCATCTCCTCTGTGTATCTGTTGCAGTTGGACAGTGGGGATGCTCAGATTTTGGGTGTGTCTTATCGTGGGATTCGTCTCCTGAAGATGGTCAGAGCATCAGGCATCAACACCAAACACCTCCGTCTGCTCAAAAGCTACAGGTAAACACACAGCCTACATACACAAACACAGCTGGAACGTCATTCCCTTCTCGCGTTCATCCATGGTTCCATGTAAACTGGTTCAAGTCTTATCTCCAAGACAGGAAGTTAGTTTTTATTTCTGTGTCATGCTGAATATTTGGCCCATCTTCAGGGGTAGGGCTAGAAAGGCGGTATGGGGTGGTGCCTCCCCCCCGAATTATGATTGCCCCCCCCCCCCCAATTGGGGTATAGTGCTAGTGACAAATGTGATTTCCATTGTGGATTTCACAGCCCTTGTCACATGACCAATTAGGGTTTCTATGATGACTATCCAAAATTCTGATATAATGGAACCAGCACTGGAATTGTTGCAGACTGAGCCCATAGAACACTTGTATTGTATTGGATATACAATATACAATTACAATCAAGTTACTTCATAACCCTTCATTATTTTAGATTTTTAAAGCTTTTTTGAAACTCAACAGAGCCGTACACTTTCTCAACTCATCATTAAGTTCATTCCATAATTTAACCCCCAAAACTGATACACATCTATATTTACATTAGTCCTCACTTTACTAGTTTGAAAGATAGAAAACTGTCTTCAATTATAATTACCTTCTCTTAATTAAAAATAAATAACAATGAATACAAACAGGAAGGCCATTGTTCACACATTCTGTTATTATCATTTTAGAATACGTTGTCATGGTAATGACACTGTCACAGACACTGTCTGCTACTCATTCTCTACTTTGTACTGCCTATCAGATGTAGTCACTTTCAGCTCATGTTTCTTGCACAGAATGTTAACTCAGGTCTGCATGAATGCAGTTTTGCAGAGTTGCTGTCCGTTGACCTGCAGGGTGCAGACAGAGTGGAACTGGAGCTGAAGAGTGAACAGTTGGTGCTGCAGTCACCCAGAGCTCCACAGATCACTGCCATGATTCGCGTCTTCCTCCAGGAGCTCATCAGGGTAATTCTTCGCTCTTAAAGGAACACGCCGACTTATTGGGACCTTAGCTTATTCACCGTATCCCCCAGAGTTAGATAAGTCCATACATACCCTTCTCATCTCCGTGCGTGTCGTAACGCTGTCTGACGCCCCCATCACTAGCCTAGCTTAACACAGATACTGGAGGTAACCGGCTCCATCTAGCCTACTGCTCCCAATAAGTGACAAAATAACGCCAACATTTTCCTATTTGCATGTTGTGATTTGTATAGTCACAGCGTGTACACATAACAAGGTCACATGATACACAGCCATCTTCTAACCGTATACATACTGGGAACTATATTCTCAGAAGGCAAAGCACTGCTACTTGGGCGGAGTGATTAGCGCAACACCTGAAAAGCACCGTTGTTACTCTCTGCTCCTCACCACGGGGCTTCTCAGGTGCGAGCAAATCACTCCGCCGAAGTAGCAGAAGTAGCAGTGCTTCGCCTTCTGAGAATATAGTTCCCAGTATGTATACGGTTAGAAGATGGCTGTGTCTCATGTGACCTTGTTATTTGTACACGCTGTGACTATACAAATCACAACATGTAAATAGGAAAATGTTGGCGTTATTTTGTCACTTATTGGGAGCAGTAGGCTAGATGGAGCCGGTTACCTCCAGGATCTGTGCTAAGCTAGGCTAGCGGTGGGTGCATCAGACAGACTTACAGCACGCACGGAGATGAGAAGGGTATATATGGACTTATCTAACTCTGGGGGATACGGTGAATAAGACAAAGCCCCAATAAGTCGGCGTGTTCCTTTAAATCATTATGTCATCATCTTTCTATTTGATGCTTTTCTAGAATATTTTGGCCACGTGACATCATTTTAGTCCACATATCACCCTCATCCCTGCTTTCTAGGACTCTGGCTATGTGGTTGCCCTGAAGAGCTTCGTGACGGATGACAAAAGTCTTCTCAGATTCAGCAAGGGTGACATCATCAAACTGCAGTCAATGGAAGGACTTCAGCCAGGTGAGGTCATTACTTGGATGCTAGACATATGTTTATGGTATTTTTTAGTAGGCTTGGGCTGGTGTTTACATTTTCAAACCTGTTTAATATCAAGCCAATCACTGGATCGGACCGGTATACTGGATTTTACCACTAGGTGTCGCACTTGTCTCGGCCGCTACCAAGTGAGACTGATGAGAGAGGCCATAATGAGAGTGTAGTGACTCCAGTCCACTTGGTGGCGGTAATGCACCTCCAGGCCATGACTTTTTACCTGCAGTGTTAAGGCGTTTACACTTTGCAATGTATTTGTTAAATCACCTCTTTCGTCAGCTTGATGAAAGAGATGAAAATGTTTCCAAATCGGCGCAGTTTTGGTTTTCTTTGAGACTAACTCTGCCATATGTCATCCCATCACTACAAAAACACATGGACTTTCTAGTAACAAACAAAATGTGCGCCGTTCCCTCTCCCACCGCTACTGAAATGTGACCTCCTTCATGGCTGCTCAGCTCTGCAGTTAATTTCCGTCAGACGCTAGCGGCTCCATTAGTTTGTCTTGTAAACAAACATAGCATTATGTTTATCACATTTGTATGTTCCCTTAAGGTACCTTGCATCAGTTACTCTTCCAGCCAAGCACATTTTACAAGATTTGTGCAGAATGAACTGTGGCTGGGGTGAAGAAATTCCGCAATTACTAAGACAACAATGGATCAAGTGGTTGACTGACCTTAAAGGGCTTTCGACGTTCCAAGTGAACAGGTGTTTAAAACCATGTGACTTTGGACCACCTGTCAATGCCCAATTGCACCACTTTGCTGATGCTAGTGATGTAGGATATGGCACAGTAACATACCTGAGGTTACAGAATGAACCAGGTGATGTATATGTAGCTTTCATTCTTGGAAAAGCCAGAGTGGTCCCACTAAAACCAGGAACCATCCCTCGTTTTGGAGCTCACTGCCACTGTCTTAGCTGTTTGGGTAGACAAGATGGTAAGAGAAGAATTACAGCTTCAATTGGAAGAATCCTGTTTCTGGACCGACAGCACCACAGTCTTGAAATACGTCCACAATGCGGAAAAAAAGATTCCAGACATTTGTGGCCAACCGAATATCTGTCATTAGGGAAGCATCAAACACAGATCAATGGCGGTAAATCCAAACGTCACAAATCCCTGCAGATGATGCATGTAGAGGAGTGACAGTCCACAAACTTTTGAACAAGACATGGTTGTCAGGTCCAGAATTATTGTGAAACGCAAAGGAAACATGGATGCACTGCAAGGTGGAGTCCACTATTGATGAAGGTGATCCAGAGGTCAAGAAGGAGATCTCTGCAAATGCAATAAGCTTACAGAACAGCAGTGCAACCAGTCAGCTGATCATGTATTACTCTGATTGGAAGAGACTGAAAGCTGCAGTATCGTGGATATTGAAAATCAAGAAGGCTCGAAAAAGGAAGAAACTTCTGTTGGATACTCCTCTGGATCTCAATTACAATGATCTGGAAATGTCGAAAGCCAGAGGCTTAATGGGACAACATTTGTCAACTGATGACCTGTCAATGGCAGAAAATGCCATCATCCAATTCTGACAAAAGGAAAGATTTAACGATGGGATTTGTGCTTTGTTGTCTGTGAAAAAGAGTAGTCCCATCTACAAGCTCATTCCTGTTGTAGAAGACGGACTGCTGAGAGGTGGTGGAAGGCTGTTCAGGGCTGCTATGCCAGAAGAAAGCAAACACCCAATTATCCTGTCAAAAGATCAGCACATCTCCATGTTAATTCTCCGACATATCCATGAACAAATAAGGCATGGGGGGAGAAATCACATCCTCTCCAGGTTGGGGGAAAAATATTGGATCACACATGCCAATGAAGCTGCAAGAAAAATCTTGTCAAGTTGTGCTTTTTGCAAGCGTCACAAAGGAAAAATGTGTGATCAAAAGATGGCTGACCTGTCCAAAGAAAGAACTGCTCCAGACTTACCTCCATTCACAAATGTTGGGGTGGATTACTCTGGGCCAATTGAGGTAAAGCAAGGCCGTTCCCATGTGAAAGGTTATGGAGTCATCTTTACGTGTATGGCAAGCAGAGCTGTTTATTTAGAAGTGGCACATTCACTGGACACAGACTCTTGCATCAGTGCCATTTGTTGATTTATATGTCGGAGAGGCCCAATGTCACATTTCCGCTCAGAAAATGGCACAAACTTTACAGGAGCAGAGAAGGAGCTAAAAAGAACAATTGCAGAATTGAACAATGGGACAATTGAAAAGGCTTTACTGCATCAGGACATCAAGTGGAGTTTCAATCCAACAACAGCTTCACATCATGACGGTGCTTGGGAAAGCATGATCAGGCTGGTTAGGAAGGTGCTGATATCTGTTTTAAACCAACAAACTTTAACTGATGAAACCTTGATCACTGTCTTATGTGAAGCTGAAGCAATCTTAAACGATCAAACCATTACCAAAGTCTCTGCAGATCCCAACGATTTAAAACCTCTGACGCTAAACCATCTTCTTACATTGAAAAGGAAACCAAGTTTGCCTCTGGGTCTGTTTGACCAAAAGGACCAGTATGTAAGAAGACGATGGAAACAAGCACAGTACATTTCAGATTTATTCTGGAAAAGATGGTCAAAGGAATATCTTGCTTCGCTACAGGAAAGGCAAAAGTGGAACAAAAAACGTAATCTTGCAACAGGAGACATTGTTTTGTTTGCAGATGCCACATTGTCATATTGCTTATTACCAGTGTTGGGCTGCTACCTGGAAGGTTTAGTGAGCTAAGCTAATGTTAGCAGTTACTATACATTAAATGAAGCTTTACTACACTAAAGCTAACGTTAGCTTAGAGTTTTTTTGTGATTGTTGCGGGCAAAAATCCTTGATTATGGGGCACGTTTTCTTAAAAAATGCGATGGAATATGCGGGATATTTATGCAGTTTTATGCGATGAAATTGCGGGAACTTGCAAAAATTGCGGGAACTTGCAAAAATTGCGGGAACTTGCAAAACCTGCGGTTTCATCATGGCTTCATCGCGGGGTTTGCAGCTTTTCGATGATGTTCATGTCGCGTAATTACGCCACTTCATAACGGTCCCATGGCAACAGGGGAAAATGGCTGCTCTTGTGTGAAGTAAACGCAACATTTTTCAACTTTCTGCTAAGCTATATGTTACTTTTTTGCAACGAAAATGCGGGGATTATGAAATCATGCAAGCCCCGCATATTTTGCGTGGAAATCGTCAATTTATGCAGCGAAAGTGCGGTGTATTTGAAAAAATGCGGCCCCCGCATAAATATGTGGACTTGGCTGATTATGCATTGAATTATGCGATCGCATAATCGCGTTTTTCTGGAGGGACTGATAAATGTAGCTAGCTAAGCTACAGCAACATGGCAAAAGTAGTTTACTCCTAGCAAAATTTCTATGAATCCATATAACGATACATGTCTGTGTATGGCGGTGGGGTCAGTGATTCTCAGCAGTTTTATTTCAGACTGCAGCAGAAAGCGCCGCTGGGCTTGATCAAGATGAAATAGTGACAAATGCCGGTTCAACCGGTTAGCATAAAACCTAACCAGTTTAGCCCCATACACTGGACTTGACCGGTGAAACCACAAATCTACCCTACTCTAGTTTTTAGTTAAATATGCCTTATTATGTTTGTTGTTTAATGCATATCAAAATCTCCATCACATCAAATAACATTTTTGTATGCGGTCCATTAGGCTGGCGTTTTGGCATCAAAGGAGGTCGCTCCGGTCTCTTCCCAGAGGACCTCACCCAGCCATCTGCGGCCCCGGACTACCACTGTATACACCTTGAACGACGAGATGACAGGAGGAAAAGCATGAGGGGCACTAGACCTGTCAGTCCACCCAGGGGCCCGTCTCCTGGTCTCATCAGCAGACACACGGGCAGCACTGATTCAGGGCGGCCCCGCAGAGAGGCCTCGGCCCCGGGATCGGTTCAGAGATCAGGCCAGAGCTCACTCCAGGGCTCAGTCTTTGACTTGGAGATCCTCTCAGGCATGGCTGAATTTGCCATGAAATACTTTAGGTATGAAGAAGAAGAAGAATGATAACTGTTGTTGTTGATTATCTTGGTTTAAGTTCATAACTAAATGGTTTATTTTGGGCTACCATTATTTGTTTATTAAAGAGTGGGGACTACAGGTCTGCCAGCAAGTGGAAGGAATTTTTCAGAGGCAGTTCAACACACAGGGGTAAGACTGTACAATCCCTCTAACATCATATATATTACCTCTTTAAATAAGGTGCTGTTCATTGGTTTTAAAGGGGTGATAGAATGATTATATAGGGTATTTCACACTGTTCCTTAAGGTCTCCTAATAGGGTATGTAACATTGGTTGGGCTGAAAATTGCCCGAATGCTATTTTATTAGGCCCTTAACTACCCTGTGAATATGGCTCTATTTGGAACAAGAGCTTTTCTTCCAAATATGGTATGCTCATGAATATTTAGATGAACTGCGCGCTGACTGGTTGAGCGAACCACATACACATACATTGGAGACGAGACAGCAGGTCTCATATTTCATACACTGCAATATTATACATTGTTTGTCTGCTATTTTGTTATTAAATTCACTTCTGAGACTTTTTTATGCGAGAAATCAACTATATAAAACTCAAATATGGGCCGTTTTACGAAAATTGATGGCTAATTGCAAATTTGGTAAGACGTGTCGGACTTCAGGAGCTCCACGCAGTCTGACGAGAAAGCGGCAGCCTGCTGGGCTCCATACCCAGGGCAAAGTCATCGTTTCTGGGTTACTGGACTACTGGGGCTCGGGGCTGCCAGCTGCCGGCATAACTATAGTATATTTACAATTTGAATTTCGTCACGGCATGTATATCACAGCTACCCTAAGGTCTTAACAAAGCTAACACTTTTGTCCGATTTCAGTTTAAGGCATTTTTGTGAATTTGAGGGGTCTTGTTAGGAGGAGCTGCTAGCTAGGCTATGTGTCCCATTCAATCCTATGGGAAAAGATCGCCGCTACACTTTCGGCATAACTATAGTTATTTACACTTTGAATTTCGTCACGGAACGTATATCACAGCTACCGTAAGGTCTTACAAAGCTTAGCTAACACTTTTGTCCGATTTCAATTTAATGCATTTTTGTGAATTTCAGAGGTCTTGTTAGGAGGAGGCAAGTTAGCTGTCATTGATAGAGCTCCATCCAGCTCACTCGCAGACAAGAGGCGTTTATTTCCCCGATTGTTAGTTTAAATAACACACATATCCATTCCACGTGTATGGAGCACCGCGGGCATACCTCTACATAGTTGATTTCTCGCATAAAAAAGTCTCAGAAGTGAATTTTGTGATGAAATAGCGGACAAACAATGTACAATTTCTGCGATCTGCGCGACCTATTCAGAAAACTACCTGATCTCAGATCAGTGGTGTAGCCTATGTAAATGTTGGGGCGTGACAAAGGTAGAGACTAGAGCCAAATAAGAAGGAGCCTTATTTGAGATTTTTCAGAGGCAGTTTCAAATTGTGAGATTTGCAGAGAAAAGAGGTGTCAATGGGACTTTGAGGTTCTATGTATGTCCTATTTACCCTCCAAACTCTCGTTATTCAACTATGACAAGGTAAAATCGGTTTTGCATTCTATCACCCCCTTTAATAGTTCTGCTTATTCAAATCATATGTCTTGCAGAGTTCAGACTGTTGTTGTCCGTGGTTTCAAATCAAGTCCGCCACAATTTACTATGAACATACTGTAAATAATTATTATTTTCCAATCTAACATTTTATACTAATGAAACTATCAGCTCTACTGCAGAACGGGCCTTCTTCAGAACACTTGCTTTTTACCTCCAGACTTTTATTCATTTAAAGCTTGTTATAAACTTCAAAATGATATATAAAATACCTGTATTTCACAAGAGCATGGAGCTCTGATATTATTACTCTGATCCAAACTCTTGAAATTATGAAATTTAAATATTTTCTTTCTTTTTTTAAAGATTATTTTTGTGCATGTTGTCTTTATTGGAAAGCTGCTAGTATAGTGGCATCCATGTGCTTAGAAATGTGGTTAAATAGCAGATTATCCTACAAATCTCATGTTGAACACCTCACTCCAAAATTAGAAATTCTAATTGGATTATTATATTGGAACATAATTAGTCTTATTGATGTCAATTAGACTTCCTAAATAAATACAACTCTGACTGCATTGGGTTTTGTTCATCCAGGTTCCCATACAGGAGTCTCTCATTCTGTACAATGATCCTGAAATCAATGATTTATCTGTCCAGTGCTTCCTGAGTGAGTGCATCCACACTAACCACACTAATGCACACTGAAACCACTGCTATTCTGTTCCTCCGTCATCCTCCCATTTATCTGTCCCTCCAGACCTGATGCAGTTCATGGGTGACATGCCAATGAAGAAGAATAACACCCAGTCAGACTGCATGCGCCACATCTTACTGGTCAGTTCAAACAGTGTGTCTAATGGACTGCATTCATAGAGCGCTTTTGAGTTTCTGCGTGTCTCTGAGTTTGAGGAACTTCAAACAGTTTCTCTCTTCTGTTCAGTTAGGGAAGGAAAAGGAGCTGCTGAGAGATGAAATCTACTGCCAGGTCATCAAGCAAACCACCAACAACCCAACCAAGTAAGATTGTCATTTATTTAGGTTTTGGGTAACATTTTCAGTACACGTTATTTCTGAGTATTAACAGGAAATAAATGAATTCAAATACATTCGTAAATGAACCAAATATCAGTAAGTCAGTCTTAGCAGGCAACTGGTTAAAACTGATATTTTCAACAAATGAAACAACAAATGCCTCTGTTCTCATGAAATACAAACATACGGCATGCTTTTAAGCTGCAATAATTCATATTTTTTTTATTAACAATGGATCAAATGACTATGGCTAATAGGAATGTGGTCGCTTGTAGTGACAGACCCACAGACACTTACCACCAACTCCCTCAGCTGCACAGAGCTTTTATTTATTTATGACAGATGACAGTGTAAAGGTAGATTGGAAAGGACGGGAGAGAGAGGGGGGGGGGTGGGCATGACATGCAGTGGCACCAGCAGACGTAATATTGTACGCACTGTGCGTACGTTATTTTTCTGTGAGACATGCAAGGAATCTAATGATAATGTGTAAATGCGCCCAGGAGCAGCAGACGATAGCAGCTCTTTCCTGCTCTCTGCTCTGTTCACAGTAATCATTTTCTCATTTATTATATGTTATTTCACCAATAGTCTATATCTGTGTCGTTCCACTTCTGGGATTGCTCCGGTGCCACACGAAATTCCGCCGGATGCATGTATTTTCGCCGATATCCGTTACCTTCCGCTTTCTTTGTGTTGGAATTTGTGAGGACTATGTTAACTGCTCCTCAGATCTCTGCAGGGTAAATCCAGACAGCTAGCTAGACTATCTGTCCAATCTGAGTTTTCTCTCGCACAACTATTTTGCAGTGGCTCCGTGCAGAGCTTAGCACCGCCCATGACGACTGTGATTGGTTTGAAGAAATGCCAATAAGCCAGAGCATGTTATTCTCCCATCCAGGAATGCTGTGTAGACTAGCCAGACCCTCCTCTGCTCTGCAGCGTGTGGATGGTCTGGCAAAGCGAGGCTATTTCACCAACAACCCATCCACAATTAATCAGAATGTTCATTTTTATGACCCGATCCGTAGATAGTTAACTGGTTGCTGAGTATCGCTAAACCCACGGACGGAGCTAGCATGTTGTTTGAATCATGTGTGTCAACATGGACATGAATATTGCGGTTATGAGGCTTATCCCGTTTTAAATAATATTTGGGCTATGTTTAGATAGCACACAGATAAATCATGTTCTTTATATCTCCGTTAGGCTCGCCGACAGCTGTCTGCTCTGAGCGCATCCATCTCTCTCTCTCTCTCTCTCTCTCTCTCTCGCTCTCTCTCTCGCTCTCTCTCTCTAAAATATTTTCATGATCTGGTCATGCAATGATAAAAGTACGCTAGGAGCACACTCTCATACACAATTTTGCATTTTAAGGGTTTAATTAGAATTCAAAATGTTATTTTCTGTGTTGTGTTGTCTTCACAGATCTTCGTGTACCCTCGGCTGGCGGCTGCTCAACATGATGACCGGCTTCTTCCTCTGCTCTGGTACTCTGCAGCCGTATGTCACACGTCACCTACGCGACATCTCGCAGGACTACGAACAGCCATACCAAGGTAGAAGAAACACAAGACAATACATACACAATACCCGGGTGCGATTTGTGAGAGGGGGCGGGGGGTTTCGATCATGCACAACAAAACATGTCAGCATTAAATCCACCTTCCAATACCACGGATATAGAGCCACTCAGCCAGCCATGCCAAAAAACTTATTTATGAACTTCACAATAAAATAATCTCTGAATGAAATAGCACAACGTGGTATCAACATAAAACACAGCACTTTCAAGCTGGAGAGCGGAGTTCACTTCGCTGCGAAAAACAAAATACTTTCACCGAGGAAACGCTCGTTTGTTCTTTGGGAGTGTTTTAATCCAAATCCAATCTTTTTCCTAAACTTAACTAGTCGTTTTGGTGCCTAAACTTAACCGTTCTTAAACTTAAATGCTCACTTTTTCTTGCTAAACTCCACTAGCACGGCCCCTGAAAGGAGCGTCATCTGGCGGTGCCTGTAGCCGGCTCTCAGTCACCTATTTGCGGCTAAACAACTGCCGGTGTTAGCCGGCGTCACAGAGCTCTGTAGCAGCTTAATCAACCAGCAACTGCTGCTCAGATTTGATCGTTCTATGGCACTATGTGTTCATGTTACAGCGCTTTACTAGTTTAAAATACTTCTATTTTAGGTATATAATATATCGTCTATTTGTGAAGTAGCATTGATCACTTTGAGGTGGGGATACATTTTATCTCCACCGGGGATAAAAATAATTCAGCAGAGGCAGGGATATGTAGACCAGAAAGGGGGAAATCCCACACATCCCCCACGGGAAATCGCACCCTGCACAATACCACAAAAGTTCTTCACAAGTCATTGTAATGTTAAAAAAAAGCCTGCTTTATTCAGATATATATATGATGTGTCTTTCAGTGCACCCACTCTTTATAACATAGCATATGTGTCCTCAGAGCTGGCGTGTGTGTGTCAGGATAACCTTCAGCGATCTCTCCGTTTTGGCGGCCGCCGTAACATCCCCTCACACATGGAGATGGAGGCCATTCTGGCAAGTTAACCCACACACTCAAGCAAATAATACCATGTCTTTCATGGTGTATTTCAACTGTCCCATTCCATCATCATTATCTGCATTTACAGCCGAACTGATTCTGAGTGTCTTGGCTTTCTGCAGGCTGGCAAAACATCTCGACGTTTTCCCATCCAGCTGCCAGGAGGAGTGGATTTCCCCGTCAAGATACGCATCTTCAGTGTAAGATTTACTCATACCTACTGATTAGAGCCCGACCGATAAAGGATTTTTAAGGCCGGATATCGATACAAATATTTGGTGATTTAAAAATCCGATATTCCGATTTATCGGCCGATATATATTTTAAAAAAAATCCAGAAATGCGTAACAAAACATAAACAGATTTCCCTAACATTAGTTATTTGTAGTTATTTTTGAGTCCTCACTAAAATAATATGATAATGTTTTTTTTTTGTTTTTTTATCATTCACATTTTTATTGCCTTTTATAGAAACAGAGACAAAAACAACAGTGATCTCTCACTAAGCAAAAATGGAAGAGATAACAACAAATGAGCGAGAAAAAAAGGATAATATATAAAAAAATATATATATATATATATACACAGGGTAAACATTGGTCTAACTCGTCTCCATATCTTTCACATATCACACCAGTAGCACAAATGATGAGTATTCTACCAATATCGACCTGACTGTGAAAAATGTGGGTAGGTCCCGATGAGCTCTTGACTGCTATTCACATACACTATATAGGGGCAGTCATCCCACTGCTGTGACCTACTGACACCTATACACTAAAACATTGACATTATCCAGTGTGGATTATACAATATCAGTCATCTCTCACACATCTTAGTAGTGACTTATACATACATTAAAATCAGTTCGTCAAATTCTCTCCCATTAATTACGCAATATTGCATTCATGTAGGGGCCCCATATTTTCCAAAATACCTCCTGTCTGTTGTTCAAGTTAAAAATGTATTGTTCATAGATGGCCATTTTGGTCATTTCTCCACACCAGTCATTGAAAGGGATGATATGCTTTGTTTTCCAATGTCTTATCATAATTCTACAACCTGTGTTAAGGGCCAGTCTGCACCAAAGAGTTTGTTGAACTGACAGGCCCACCCCTACTGGTATAATGCCTAATATACACAGTGCCGGGTTCTGTATCAAATCTGCTCGTAGTACTTTGTTAATGAATGTTATAATATTTTCCCATAAGTTTGTTGTCATTCATATAGCATATGCATCAAAAATCAAAAAGTCAAAGAGTGTTGCCAACAGGGACATTGTAGAGCGCCCTCTGGTGGACAAACTATACAACGCCAACACTCAGAACATGGTTGAAGAGGGTTTTGTCCGTTTTTATTTTATTTTTTAAATATTCATTTATCAGAATAATTTATTTGTCATTATAAATGATTCTGATAAATAAATATATTTTTAAAAAAATCATTTATCGGCCATTATAAATGCCGATACCGATAGTTTGGAAAATGCCTAATATCGGCCCGCCGATAAATCGGTCGGACTCTACTACTGATCTATGAACAAAACCAGAGTTCTTTTGTTTATTATCAATATCTCCGTGGCTGTGTTTTGTATTTTCCGCCAGATGGCAGCAGATGTGGTAACAGAGATCTGTAAAGAAATGGGCATCTCAGATCTCGCAGAATTCAAAGAGTTCTCCATCATCGCCAACCGACATGAAGGTAAATCAAACTGATAGCGTTTCTAATTAATATAGAATGTATAGTTAGACTCTACAATAATTTGTAGATGTGAGACAGTCTTTGGACTTTAGATTAAAAAAGGCTTTGTTTAGCTAGTTAAGAAGTCTTTATCCTGAGTTAAATGTGATTCCTTCTACTTTTACAGGTAGATTCAGTGTCTTTTCCATTCTGATAAAACAAAAAAATCCAGAACATCTAACTCTAAAAAGATTTTTGTTTGTTCGTGTGAATTAGCCAAATATAAAGGGGTCACGTCATCCAAATTACATAATTATGCATTTTCTCACTAAGCTCTAGTAGTACCTATCAGAGGTGCTGACTCAAGACACACAACTTGGACTCGAGTCCGATTTAAGTTTTGAGTCTGATGACTTAAGACTCAACAAAATCAAAAAGACTTGACCTGACTTCACTTGGAAATTAAAGTGACTCGAAATGACTTGATATATCCAAGTTGTCCAGCCCAAAGATTAAAACGTATGTTATAAAAAGGTGTGTGACTGTCATTACCCCCATTTGATTGTAGATTGCGATGTGGTCAACAAAAACTATACAGCAACACACGAAACATCCAGCTCAGAAATGACAAATGATTGTACAGATGACAGTAATAACACACCAAGGCTTGTTATGAAATGTTGTAATTTTTATGGGAAAATACACATTTACATTTTTTTATTAAATTTAACAGCAACCTTCCTCCCTGGAAACAGTGTCCCCCCTTACTCTGAATAATCTATCAACACTTTGAGCTCATAGTGGATCAATCAATCAGACTTTATTTTTATCGCACTTTTCATACATGTAAATGTAGCACAAGGCGCTTCATACAATATCCCCCCCCGCCACACACACAATACCCCTCCCCCCAGCCCCATTCACCCACCTACCCCTAAATCGACAAAATGAATTCATTAAAAACAGGAACCGAGCTGAGGAAACGCCTTCATAAGTGAGGAAACACCATCACACTTCAAACCGAGATATGCTTAAATATATAAATAAATAAAGGCTCTAAACAGTGGCTAATAAGTACATGAATGAATGGTTGTTAAAAACAATCCATAAAATACAGATACTTAAACCTACATTGTGTAATTTTTGAGTTCTTAGCAAAAACTCCTTTGTTCTTTCACAAATATGTGCTCATTCATGTGTAATTACTTCCACCAACTAATATAACAAAGTATTCTCTTAAGCCTAGAATCTGCCATTCAGAATCATTCAGAATACATACGGGCGAGTCGCTCCAATGACGGCAGCCATGTAGCGCCTCCATCTTTAAAATACATTACCCAAAGAGGGACATACCTCCGCATTTCGCCCTCTTACACCTATTGGCACCGTGATGAATGCAAGGGGGGGACTACTCGCCAGGGAAGCGAAAAAGAGAATTAAAACGACAACGCGACAGGCAAAGCAACAAGACCAAAGTTAATATTGGAGTGGCTAAAACAGCTGCATGGAAACGATGGAGAGAGTTAATTTCGGGTTCGGCCACCGTAGGAGGAAGGGCTAGAAAGTAATATTTATTTGGTTGTCATATACAATGTCACCGCTAGATGGGAGAAATTCTTACACAATGTACCTTTAAATAAGTAGAATAAAAAAAGATTCCATTCACCTTTATTATGTTGGGGTGGCAGCAGAAATCTCAAAGAGAAACCTGAGCATATAACTGACACTTTAAAGATATGGAACATTATTAATTGAGGGAACCTCTTATATGCCACATTAGATCCGCATTAAACAGATAAAATGATGAAAAGTGATACAGATGAACAGATCGGTGTCCTGTGCTCCTCCTCTGTCAGATGGGATAATCCGTCCCCTCCATGCTGAGGAGTATCTGTTTGACTTCCTGCTGGATGACGGCTCCATCTTCCTGTCCCTGAGAAGAGTGATGTGGAGTCAGCCTCTGTCCTTCAACAGTGACCTCTATGTGGAGTTCCACTACCAGCAGGTGACAACCACACACTGTAACTAAAGATGGAAGAAGTCTACACTTCCTCCCGCTGTACAAAAAGTGAAGCCAAAATCTCCTGAATATGGGCGCTGTCATCTTTAATTTTATTAATTTTGGAGCCAGATTCTGCGCTGTAGTAGTCTATATCCATGACGCTCCACTTCAGGGATTGTTCCATTGTCGCCGGAAATTCTGCCAAATGTCCCTCATTTAGGCCGGGTATCCGTCACCTTCCTCTTTCTTTGTGATGGCGTTCTAATGCTGCGACATATTTTGGGCTTCATTTAATAAACATAGCCTGTAGTAGTACACAATCATATGTGTATTGTTTTGATTACAATGTGCGGAATTACTTTACGTTGCCTATTTATTTCTATTTCGGCATCTGTACAGCATCAACAGCGGTCGCCATTGTTGTTTATGTTCTGGTACAAGTTAGTAACGGTAGTAAGTTACGGGTTTGACTGCCGTTCCAGGGCACTTTCATGGGTAGAAGGTTGTGAAAACACGGGTTACGGGTTGCCTGGAACGCAGCATAAACTCTGGTGGATTTGTGAGGACTATGGTTAACTGCTCCTCAGATCTCTGCAGGGTAAATCCAGATAGCTAGCTAGACTATCCACTACACTACTCCAATCGGAGTTTTCTGTTGCACGACTAAAACTACTTTTGAACGTACACGTTCCACCAAAACAAGTTCCTTCCTGAGGCTATTTAGCAGAGGCACCGTTGCTCCGTATGGCTCTTAGCGCCGCCCAAGACGATTGTGATTGGTTTAAAGAAATGCCAATAAACCAGAGCAGAACCACCTAAAATGACTGAAACCATCTTTGGGAAACATTTATTTGAAGTGTACTTAGATTTTTTAGTTTTTAGCCCATCTGCTAACATGGAGGGGGCGGGGCTTATGACTTATACTGCAGCCAGCCACCAGGGGGCGATCCAGATGTTTTGGCTTCACGTGTCAAACGCCGGGTCACTGCAGATTTTGATCTGGCCCGCATATCAGTTTAGGTTCACAATACATTTTGGCCCATCTAGTTGTTTATGTCACTTCTAAGACGTTTTTGTCACTTTCTCCGACCTTTTGGGCACTTCTTTTCTATGTTGGCTGGGGAACTTTTCTCCTGACTTTTTTAGGACTTTATGTTGACCAAACTTGTAAGTGAGAAGATATGCAACAATACAGTCAAAGATATTTGAATTTTCGATGAAATAAAAGCCTGTCAATAAACTGGTCTGGCCCTTGATGTGATTCTCATTTGATTCCCAGTGTGGCCCTTAGTTAAACTGAGTTTGACACTCCTGACTTATACAGTCTGTGCATCTAGCCTGGTGACAGGAGCATTATTAGTACATCCACTGGTCCATCTCATTGTTATCTCTGTGTGTGTGTGTGTGTGTGTGTGTGTGTGTGAGTGTGTGTGTGTGTGTGTGTGTGTGTGTGTGTGTGTGTGTGTGTGTGTGTGTGTGTGTGTGTGTGTGTGTGTGTGTGTAGCTCCTGGGTGACTACCTGAGTGGGCGGCTGTCGCTTGCTTCTGCTGCAGGTGGTTCCTCATCCGTCCAGCAGATAGCAAAGCTGGCAGCCCTGCAGCATGTGGCTCAGGGACTGAAGGATCCGCCCTCACTGTGAGTCACACACACTGACGGTCACAGTAACACAACACTGATCAGTTTAGAAACGGGAGATGTCGGGAGACTGGACAGCTCAACAGAAATCAATCCAACACTAACGTACCACTGAGATATAAAATTCACAAATTCCTTAATGACTGACTAAACTCTCAAACAATCAAATGTGTAGACAGTGGCTTCTTTGATTCCTCCCGCAAATACATATGTGAATTGCCTAAGCCCAGTTTACTCCGTTTTTGAAGCAGTTTATGTAGGATAACTGTGTTTAAAGGTGCCGTAGGTAGGATTGTGAAGATCCAGGACTTAGCCAAAATATTTTAACATCGACAACTTCTCAGTCCCTCCCCCATTTCCGCTAAAGCCCAAAACTGTCTCCTAAGCCCCTCCCCCCACAAGGGAGAATGAATGCGTGTGCATGAGCAGTGATTGACACTAGAGTGCTGATCGGGCCGCATTTTTCTGTCCGGGCCCGGCCCGCGTCCGACAGAGAAGTAACCGAACCGGACCCGAGGGGACTCAGTTTTTCATGGCTCTAGGGAAAAACAGCTAAAAAATAAATAAATAAATAAAAACACCTACCAACAGCTCTAAAATTCACTGGTTCACACAAACCGAATTGTACTAACAACAGTTAGTAGTTTTTAAGGAGAGTTCCATGCTGGAGCTATAGTTCTAGTTGTAGTTTTTTAGACATTTTAATGTGTAAATGTTACATTCCAGCTGATTTAAATAGCTTACGTTACTGAATTGTGTGAACAGTTAACTTCATTTAAAATTTAATTTATTGATTTATCAGTACAAACTATCGTTAAAGCTAAGCAAAGGCCTCTGTTTTTGGCTATGTGTTCATTTTAAAACATCTTTGTGTCCGTACATCGTTAAAGACTTTTTGTGTATGTAGTGAAACTGTGGAACGGATTGAGTGCATCGCTAAAGCAATGTCCAAGCATGACCCAGTTTAAAAAAGTAGTACAAAAATATGTTTTTTACAAGGTACAGGGAGGAGGGGGTTCTGTTCTCACAGATGATTTATTTATTTGTGTACTTACATTATTTATTTTCTATGGTGAATATATATATACATATAAATATGTATGTTTTCTTTTTTGTGGTGTGTAAATATACATATGTAGGAAATTGTAGCGAATGTGTCAAAGATATGATATAAATATGAAGCCATTCATGATGATTATAAGACAGAAGTGGAAAAGGGGGATTAAATAAAAGCTTCTGCTTCTTCCTATTCCTTGTTAAATTAATAATTAGTTTTAGTTTTTGTTCTTTTAGTTTGTATTTTATTATTTTTTCGAAATAAAGCATTCATTCATTCAAGTTGACTAATATGCCGACTCTTAATGTGGTCTAAATGCTGATTGTATTTTTGTACCAGGCCAGAGATGAAGGAGTACCTGCCCTCACAGGATGGCCTCAGCAAGAAACATGAAGAGATCCACTCCTTCTGTCAGGGCCAGATAGCTGCCATGCACACCCTCAGCCCTCAAGACGCCAAAATACAATTCATTGGTGGGTAGTGTCTCTCCTCTCCTCTCCTCTCCTCTCCTTAATGGAGGATTGTGCATGGGGCTATAGCTACATATAGATACAGAGCGCACCTAGATCCAGAGCTAGGGGAGGGATGTATGTAAGGTTTTCAGGTGGAAACACTAGCTTGGGGAGGTTTTTTTTTTTGGAATTGTTAATTTTTGGTCCAAAATACAGAAAGCGAAAAGAGACTGTTCACATTTTATTGAACTTTTTGTTTGCGACGGCAAAGTTGGCCATCTGGCTAACACGCAGGAACTGGGCTCAGTGTGCTGGTAGTGTGGAGCCAGTGCCGGTTCTGGAAGGACTGGTCAAGGCCCGATTGAGGGTGGAACATTCCTACTACCAGATGTTAGACACTTTGCTGGATTTCAGTCGTTTGTGGGCTGTTTTTGATTAAGAAAAGCACATATTTGTTTGATAGTTTTTTGTTTAGGGTTGTCTTTGTCTTGTTTTTTTGTTTTTGATTTCTGTGATTGTGAATCTTCTCTGAAAATGGTCCAATAAAGGGACTTTGAAAACCAAAAAAAACCCTCTCTCCTCTCCTCTCCTCTCCTCTCCTGATGATAATTGTATTTGTCTGCATACTCTGTCTTTCAGAGTTTCTGAGCACCCTGCCTCTCTTTGGCTCCAGCACTTTCTTGGCCCAGAAGGTGAGCCAGCGGGGCTGTCCCTCCCCATGCATGGTCAGCATCAGCCAGGAGGGGGTGCTGTTCCTTCACCCAAAAACACAGGTACTTTCAGCAGCCATAGCACTCAAACACTCTCCTACCAATCACTACTTTAATGTCACTGTCTGTGTCTGAGCAAATTGTATGGCGATAAATGTTATTTTATCAATATTAAAGATTATTTGTATGGAGTCATACTTGGTCCAAGTTTAAATCTGTGTGCCTGTGTGACTGGGTACACTCTGGTTTGATCAGTTCACTTTTTGACAGCATTGCTATAGACATCATTGGTGTTGGACATTTTTGCCATATTCATGATATTAAAATGTTACCTTTTTCAAACTGATGTGTTTATTAATTAATCGGTAAAGTAATTCATTATTATAAGGTAAACATTTTTCTGCAGGAATGTACCTCTTGTTAGTGTCATTTATGTGTTTTGTTATATCTTCAGTGACATTTTAGTTTGTTCACAATGTACCGCCATACTTTGTTACACCATTTTTGAATGATGAATCCAGAACAGGTTTAGGGGTACAATTTTCTTCCAACCTGCTTTCCTTAAAGGTGCAATATGTAATACTGACAGCTAGTGTTTAAAATAGTTACTGCAGTACAAATTCAAAATACTGGAGAGAGTCGTCTCCCCCGCCCCCTCCTCCCCAGACTCGAAGTTCACGGAGGTTGCCAGGCTGAGACCGCAGCATCCACAACAATGTTGCTAGACATTACTTAACAGCACAGTGGAGTAGCTAACGTTAGATGCTGGCTACATTGACAGTCATAAAAGCCCGTGCTCACGCGGAATTCTGTACCCAACTGACAGACACACTTTTTTCGGCTTATAATTACTGTAGGAACCGCTAAAAACACAACAACCTCGCCGTCCTCTCCACCTGACTGACACACTTACTCGGCTTAGATTTACGGTGGGAACTGGTAAAAATAACACTTATATACTATACTAACGTTAGCAGTTAGCAGGGTTAGCATGGCGTCGTTAGCCAGGACCAGTCAGGATCACTTTACTGGCTGTGTCTCAATTGTTTTTGCGAGTAACCAACTCAGGTACTCTAGCTATATAATTCAATGTGAGTAGCTACACAAATGTTGAAATGACCTAAAATGCCCGTCCCTTGTAGCAGTGATAGATTAGCTTGAAGCTAATGCTTAGCTACCTGTTTAGGAGGAAATTAGTCAACTCTGCGTCCTTTTGGGCTCTAAGCTGTCTCCGTCTTTCAAATACATCTCCAATATTTACCTGGGGTTTGTTACGTCTCTGGTCACGCAACTTTTAGAAACATGCCTGTTTTTTTAGGTCGGTAGTCTATCTCCGTTGATCCTGTTGGTTTGTTTGCTGCTTTCATGGCTGTCCTAACGTTACAGCCGTTGATGACTAAACACAGGCCAAAACACAAACAGAAATTCCGTCACAGAACGGAAATTTCAAAAGGAGAAAATACTGGTATTAGCATTGCTGTCAGAAAAGATAGTATTTCAACTAAGCATGTTTCCTTAATATATGATGACACATTGGGGTCATCTTTGGATTTATTACAGTAAATATATTACATATTAGACCTTTAACAGAGTTGGAATTCATGCCCCTTTAAAAGTATTTTTTGTCATTTCTTATATCCTGTCCATTTAAAAAATAAAATCCAGGATTTTCAGTAAGAAAAAAGTTTTACAGAAACTCCATCTTATCAGGTTGTCAAAACTTCAATGTGAAGCAGCATCTACTAGTACTAAAAAACATTCCAGCAGCTGAAGTGAAGCAGAAGTGTATGACATGGATGCCCTACATGCATATAGCCAGCTGAAGATAGATAGATAGATAGATAGATAGATAGATAGATAGATAGATAGATAAAGTGAAGCAGAAGTGTATGACACGGATGCCCTACATGCATATAGCCAGCTATAGACACATACTCTCTCTCACACACACACACACACACACACACACACACACACACACACACACACACACACACAGAGCAATACAAGAAATATACTAGATCAGATAGCAAAGATGCCAGAACAACTGAAGAAAATATACTTGAAAAAGAATGTACATGTATATACATGTGTAGAATAGATTTTACAAGCTACAAACATAGTATATTTAACAAAAGGAAATGTGTATAATATTAAATATGAAGTAACCAATGTGCAAGTAGCATAACAGTGCAAGTCTTTGTTCTGCAGGAGCGAGTGTTTCTGATTCCTCTGGTGGACGTGCAGTCCATGCGCACCCTCCGTCCCAAGAAACAAAGCAAAGTGCCAGCTGTGGCCATCAACTACGGCAATCCAAGCCAACCCAAAACAGTCACGCTCCATCTCAAACAGGTAGCAACTTACAGTTGTGTCTACATATTCACGTTGTGTAGTACCGTCTATTCTGTTGGGGTTTTTTTACAATCTGAGTCTGATTTTTGTACTTTTGGCTTCAAGTCTATGAATTCACACCATGAAAGTAGAGAATATCCCATAATGATGTGATCCACATATTAATGCTGTTCCTGATTTCTCTGTAGCATTGAAAAAAAAGCTTCAGTCACTCAAAAATTTTACAAGATTGAAAAAAGATTCCATGACGAGCAGTGGGAAAAGGCATTTATAAATAAGTAATGGTGTCCATGATGCGAAATAAAATGCCTGACACGTTGCCTCATGTCAGATTTTTTGTACTATTTCTGTGTGAGAATACTAATGTAATACTAATGTCATCTTTAAAAGGGCCCAGTTAGTATCTGCCCGGTTCAGCTCTGAGATTTTCGCGCAGTGCACACTGTGAAGGAATAATCTCTGAGATTACATTATGTTCTGCCTCTGTTTAGAAGTGGTGAATGTAGGCTACAACTCACAGCAACTTAATACTATATAGTGTTGGCAAATTGCTTTTTCTTTTTTTTTTTTCTTTTATTTCGCCAACCTTATTCCACAATCAGTCGCGATGTTCTTTTGCTATCCGCTCGTGCTCCAGGAAAGTGTTGTAAAGCGTTCTGCATGTGGCGTCTGCGTGTGACGTGCAGGTCACCTTCCCACAAACCACGCCCCCAAACACGGACACACACACATACATACAGATCCGTCTCGCTTTATTAGATAGATACAACCACCACATATCGAACCCTCATGTTACACTACTTTATACTTCTACTCCACTACATCTCAGAGGCAAATATTGTCTCTTTGCTCCACTCCACTTTATCTGACAGCTCTTGTTACTTTGCGGATTTATAATATTAATACAAAATATAATCAGGGGGGGATTAGGCAAAGCTTGGACCCAAATGCAGTGAAGACAGAGCAGAGTAGCGTTCAAAGATTTAATTAAGCAATGGGTACAACAAAAAACGTCCTGAAGAAACAAAATATCTCCAGCCATACTGACGATTACAAAAAAACAGGAAACACGGAACAAACTGGAACACCGACAACATAACATACCAGACAAGAGAAACCACAACACAACAGTACTGGACAATCCAGAACAGAGCAATGATCCGACAAGACACAAACAAAACACAGAGACTAAATACACAGGGTAACGAGGTTAAACAAGGGACAGGTAACACAAGGAATCAGGAACAGGTGTAACACATCAGGGTGGGGCAGACAATCAGACAGTAGGGAAAACACAAGGCAGGAAGTAAAACATGGCATAACTAGGAAGAAAAACAGATACTACAAAATAAAACAGGAAACACTACACAGACACTCACAATCGTGACTTTTTATGGTGTACTATAAGTGCTTTATGCTCATTTCATGATCATTCTGTCCCCTTTCTTAAATGTGCAATTTCAGTTTGTGGCAAAAGGTAATGTTACTACATCAATCATTTTCTATTTACTGGGTTTTAAAACTGAATTTTGAATTATTTTTTACAAATACAGCAGTGGGGTCTGTTGGACCCCAAACAATGTGAAAGGAAGGAAATGTCAGCAAAACGCCAGGGTTAGGTTATTACAGTTAGATACTGGGAATTCTGGTATATGGTGAAATCCTTTGTCAAACATAATCTATTAATAATCCTGGAGATGTATGCAGTCATATCTGATGTAATCTGTTGATATCTCTTTCAGGCTAAGGAGTTGTGCCACATCCTTGCTCTGATAATGGAAGAGTTGATCCGACCATCAGTCACCAGCTCCATTTCAAATCACCAGTAGAGAGAGAGAGACACACACGCACACACACACACACACACACACACACACACAGTATTGAGAGCTTTTGTTAATCACTGGCTTCTGTAACTGACGCAGGAGAATACGCACACACAGACACACACACAGACAGACAGACACACACACACACACACACATACATTATTGAGAGCTTTTGTTAATCACTGGCTTCTGTAACTGACGCAGGAGAATACGCACACACACGCACACGCACACACAGACACACACACACACACACACACACACAGACAGACAGACACACACACACACACACACACACACACACACACACACACACACACAGTATTGAGAGCTTTTGTTAATCACTGACTTAACTGACTTTTGTGTTTACTTTTTGTTAATTTATCTTTATATCTTCTTTCTGTGTAACGTCATAAACAGTGTGTCATTGATGAAATGGACTGGATAAAAACACGAATATGAACACTCAATGCTGATTTTCTCAAGCGTAAACGTTATCTGAGAGGAAAGTAGCTGAACTGTACTACTCTGATTAAAGAGTGAATGAATACAGGAGGGATTACAGTCACTTACCAATTATTGTATCAATAAACCAATGCCTTAAAATGATTCCTTATGCGCATTCAAATTCTATGACATAATTCTTGAAATGTTAAGTTTGTTAATCATTATTGGAAGATATTGTTGTAATGATGTCATGTAATATGTGAATACTTTATAAGCATTAAAAAAAATGTTGATTAATTTAGTCTCATGAGTTTATTTATTTTATATTTTCTTACAAGTATGGACAGTTGGAGGGACAATGTTAAATAGGCATACCCTTATTTTTAGACTTGATTGCCAAATTATGAGTCATCGGTAACCCTCAAGTAGAAGAAATTAATGATTTAACCTCGTGCAGTTGACCACTCTGTTTTCGCTAACTCTAAACTCTCTTGCCCACAGTTACCGGCTCATGTGACAGAATTTTAAACTTGGCGATTGGATGTTTCATGTCTAAGTGCACCATGGGAGTCATAGTTAACTTAGACATTTCCCTCCAAGATATGTATACGCATTTACAAAGTTGTCTACAAATTCACAGATCTACTGTATGTACACATTTACATATTTATGTACACATTTAAAGATGTATGTACACATTTACATATTTATCTACACATTTAAAGATGTATGTACACATTTACAGATTTATCTACACATTTAAAGATGTATGTACACATTTACAGATTTATATACACATTTAAAGATGTATGTACACATTTACAGATTTATGTACACATTTAAAGATTTATGTACACATTTACAGATTTATGTACACATTTAAAGATTTATGTACACATTTATAGATTTATGTACACATTTAAAGATGTATGTACACATTTACAGATGTATGTACACTTTTACAGATTTATGTACACATTTACAGATTTATGTACACATTTAAAGATGTATGTACACATTTACAGATTTATGTACACATTTAAAGATTTATGTACACATTTACAGATTTATGTACACATTTAAAGATTTATGTACACATTTAAAGATTTATGTACACATTTACAGATTTATGTACACATTTAAAGATGTATGTACACGTTTACAGATTTATGTACACATTTAAAGATTTATGTTCACATTTACAGATTTATGTACACTTTTACAGATTTATGTACACATTTACAGATTTATGTACTCATTTACAGAAGTGTCTACACATTCACAGATCTACTGTTTGTACACATTTACAGATTTGTCTACGCATTCACAGATCTATGTATGTTTATGTATGTCTATGCATTCACAGATCTATGTATGTTTATGTATGTCTATGCATTCACAGATCTATGTATGTTTATGTATGTATGCATTCACAGATCTATGTACACATTTACAGATTTGTCTATACACTTACAAATCTCAATACATTTGCAAATCTATATACAGATTTAGAGATTCTTTTTTACATATTTACGAATCTTATTACGCACAAACGGACCAAGATACAGTAACACAACTCTCCACACACATTTGCAAATAGTTCTGCTACAATAATGGCTCCATAGACGTGTCTGACTTCACACAGCTCCTTCTAGAGACAGAAAAGGCTTTATACACCTTTTTGTACATACTGCAATGTGTTTCACTACTGGAAACACACTTTGATGTGTAAAATCAGTCAAGGTTTCTGTCAAAGGCCTTTTTCAACAGGAAGTGAATGAGCAAAGTAAAATAAAGTTTAAATAAACAAAATTTGAATTAATGTGCATTTCCATCTACTACTATTATGTGAATACTATGAGTGGAGTGCTTCAAGATAAACTGTTGGTGGCACTAATTCTCCTGTCAGGTGTCATTAAACCTAGTCCATATCCTTTTGCGTTCCACTTCCAGGATTGTACCGATGCTGCAGGAAATTCCGCCGGATGCATGCATTTCCTGTTTCCTTCCTCTTCCTTTGTGTTGGAATTTTAAATTCGGTGGATTTCTGAGGACTATGGTTAACTGCTTCTCAGATCTCTGCAGGGTAAATCCAGACAGCTAGCTAGACTATCTGTCCAATCTGAGTTTTCTCTCGCACGACTATTTTGCAGCAGCTCTGTGCGGAGCTTAGCACCGGCCATGACAATTGTGATTGGTTTAAAGAAATGCCAATAAACCAGAGCACGTTTCCCAGCAGCTTGTACAGTACATCAGAGGTAGCACCAGGACAGGCTTGTGATACAGGGACAGTGTGCAGAATGTGTGTGCATCTTTATATTGGCTTCATAAAAACACTGTCATTTTCAACCTACTGACTGTTGATGGGAAGTTACCATAAAATGTCCAAAAGGTTAACGCTATAGCACTTTCCACACTGTACTGAACAACAGTCATGTGGATTTATGACTAACCTGGGATTTTGTGATACAAAGACAGAGTCCAACATTTTGCACTTATGTTTCCATGTTGCTCGGCCCTGAAGAGATGGAAAAGTGTATGGTAGGGAGTCGGGACATATTTTCATTTTCAAGAACACAGGGTGGACTTCAAGTTGATTATATCCAGGCCCCATTGTTCACTGGATCCCACAAACAGGACTCGTATTAAAGCCCTATTAGGAGGAACAGTTATCTTTGGAAAGTGAAAAGTTGGAAAGCAGGTCCAGCCAGGGCTGACAGGTATTGATTTATAAACCGAGTGAAATTACGCTGTGGAGGTAGCCAGGCAACCTGACCTCAGTTTCTGTTGACGCAGTAGTGACTGCAGGGACGCAGCCTGAAGGTTACAGGAGACAAACTGCCTGTGTGTGTATGCAGAGTCAAGACTATTAAAATGAAGTGCAAGACTACTAAACTAAGTTGTAACCAGTGGTTTTATGAGTCATTTACTAATGGTTCATAGATAATACTTTAAAACTGTATAACCATGTGTGATTCTTTTTACTAGCAAGTCGTTATTAAAGGGCAATGGGTCCACATTTTTAATAAACAATCTGGATCACAGGTTTTTAACTTGTACTAAACTAACAGAAAAAGATAGTACGTTGTTAATATGAGGTTCTTACAACCATAGGCGTAATTAACAGGGGGGATGGGAGGGTTACAACACCCCCCAATAATCAAAACTGGCCAGTGCAATGCCCTCAAATATCTAATAAAACTGTATATACAGTACTTTATATATAAAGTATATAAATTATATATCTCAATCATCAGTAACGAGTTGGCAGAATTGGACAAGCAATTCCAAGGGCCATAAAGTGCAGTACTGTCAATACTGTAAATAGTCTGAAAAGGTGGTACATGGGACCATAGAAACAGTGTCTGATAAACAGTAGTACATTACAGTAAAGAAGGATGATGAAATATAACATCCATAGATAATGTAGTCTAATTGGTTCATGTTGGTGACAATGAATCTCATTATCTTGAAACTTTCATGATCTAAACATGGAATATTGTTTGAATGTTTCCATACAACTATGCATTAAGAGTAATGCAACAGTTACTTATCATTTTGAGCAGTTGTATCAATTGATAGTTAGATCATTGTAATGAAATGAATAGACAATCATCTGAAATGTAATGTCTGAATTGCCTTTTGAAATAGTAGTACTTTGATGTTAAGTTGTGTCATATTGAACAGGTGATTTTTGTTAAATGAACAAATGATCTTTGGTTTATGTGTATTGTATCCAAGCAATTGAAAGAAGTGTTAGAGTTTTGAAAACTGTGCATTTGATCATTGGTTGTGAGTTTTGTGTCCAGAGTTATGAAAAATGACGTCAAGGTTCTGAAATTAGTGCCAAAGTGATTGTAAAAAACTGTAATTTCCTTTACACAAATAAAGGCATTTGCTCCATAATAATGCAGAAAAGGCACAACTTCGTGCAGAAAAATTCCCTAGAAAGCAGGAAATGAAGTGTTTGATATGCTCAAAATTTCAAGTTTGCTCAAAAATGGAGATCTCCCCCAACGTTGAACCCAAAGTTATGCCCTTGCTTACAACAGTCATTCAAGTTTGTAGTTTTAAATGGGGGGTGTATTAGATGTTATGTAGAATTTCAAGTGTGTGTAGGTGTGAGTGTGTATGGTATGTTAGTGTAAAGGAGCAGTAGGGGGAGTGTTAAAACAAAACAAAAAAAGATCAAAATGGTTGGGGGTGGGGAGGTGGGGGTGCAATACATGTACACACATGTTATGGTAATGAAAGAGATAAAAAAAAACACACTTAAACAGAAGAACACACAAAACAGAACAAAGAGAGGGGGACCTAGACCCAAGGGGGTAAGCTTCGCTTCAGAGCTCGAATCTCCTATGGCGCCATTTTGATGCTACAAAGCGATCACCCCCCGTTAGCATTCCATTGACTCCCATTCATTTTGACGTCACTTTGACAGCGAATAACTTTACATCTGAAGCGTTTAAAGACTGTAACCACGCGACTTACTGTCGCATAGTAGAGGAATTACCGTATAGTACAGGAGAAGCTCGCAGGCAGTTTGGACTCACATTAGCTGTTTAAGTTTAATTACTAATGTTAACTAGCATTTTAGTTAGCAATAATTAGCCTGTGTCCATGTTATCTCCTTACATATACCTACGCTCTCCGTCTCTGCTAGATTGGGAATGATTGAGATTTCTCTTGGCACAGCTACCAGAAGACTTCCAACTTTCAGACAGGTTGCTCACGTCACATTTACGTTGTTTCTCTCAGTTGGAGGCTGCTCAGTAACGCTCAGCGCTCACCGGAAAAGTGCTTCTAAAGGCCTTCACTGGTCTCCGTCCAGAGCAACGGGATCTGTTGGTCCATTCTTATATACAGTCTATGCCTAGACCCAGTGTTGCCGTGTTCGGCTCATGGAATTAGCAAGGTAGCTAACTAGTCAGCATGAGTAAAATTGAATTTCTCAATGCTTCATACACACACTCTTGTCACAAAGTAGGAAAGCACATTCCTATCGCCAGATGAGTGAAAACTTTGCTCGGCTCATTTTCTGTAACCAATGTAGCATGAAAGCATGGAGCAATTTGCAAGCTAAGCTAGTTCGCTAAAAATGATGCACTCGTAATTCTGCATAGCATCCAATCAAAAATCTCCTTGGTGTGGAGTTCTCGAGTCCTGGACTCGAGTGCGACTCAAGTCGCTATTCTCTGGACTTGTGACTCGTCTTCGACTCAAACTCAGGTGATAGTGACTCGAGTCGGACTAGACTCAGACAGATCTTTGGTGATCCGGACTTGGACTCGGACTCAAACACTGGGGACTTGAGACTTTACTCGGACTTGACAGTTGGTGACTCGACTAACACTGTGTGCCAGTCAGCACTACAGTGGCAGCCGTTATTTGCCCCATCCTGCACCATATCTCTTTTCTGTCTAGTTTTCTAGTCTACTGTGAGCTCTCTATGGAGGTGTGCCAGGCTGACACTATAATCCCTCAGCGGTCCCAGTCAAACACAGAGACAGATGTTGTTTTCATTTGCTTTACTTCGGATCTATTTGCATACATTTTTGTTCAAGAGTATAAAGCTCGTTAAAAACTCCTGAAATCAAGATTTTACTTCAGTAAAAGTACAAGCGTGTCATCAGAAACATGTATTTTTCATGTTCTTTTCATACCTCCCATAAAAAATGTTGCAGTTTTTCCTAGTGCTGCCTTTACTTTAAGTGGGTCAATACAGGTTGAACAGGACATGTGCAGTTCACTCAAAGAAGCAATCAAAGTAAGTTCTTTTATTTACTAGCATTCCGTTGTCTAAGATTTAATCATACTGAACATCATGCCATATATCGTGGTTTCTGTGTATGTATAACGATGCACAATTCTGTAACGTTATGTTGGTCAAAATGTAACGTTAATATGAACAAGCTGGTGAGTAACAACAGGCTAAACCATAGCCTGTAAAAAAAGAATACAGTCCTAGGTTAAAACGTAGCGGCTACTTTTTTTTTAATAGTTGTAGTTATAGCTATTACATTATTTTTATTATATAATTATTGAGTTTTGTCTCCAATGACGGAGGGTCATGAATTGGTAGTTAGCTACAGTAAAGATATGAGGTTTCCTATTTCAAAATAGAACCATAAACAATCTTACTTCGCCCACTCCAGTCTCAGCCAATCAGAGGACAGAGTACTCTAGCACCGTCCAATTACAAAACACTTCTTCCAGGCAGAACGCTCCCCAACATGGCTGCTGTTGCTGCTGTACAGTAAAGGCTCAGAAGTGCATTTGTATTCGAAAGAAAAACATAATTTTCAAAAAGGATATCAATAACGACCTAAAAAATTACGAGGTGAGTTTGCAGAATAATTAATACTTTACATCGACAGGTTGTGTTGTTCTAGCGAATATTGCAGCAGTGTTAGTCCAGTTTGGTCGAAGCCTCCACTCTGTTAACGTTAGCATAGCTATACCTTTGACATCTATGGAAGAGGACGTAACGTTAGCAGAAATGCCAGCCATTGCTTCGCTTATAATTTCCCTCAGTCGGTCACAAAAAAACAACGTAATTAGTGGGCAGTAGTTTGAGCAATTGAAGTTTTTTTCTAATGCTTGAACATTATTTACACTTGGATGCGACATTTCCACATACACCTGCCTGATATCAGCTAACGTTATTCATTTAAAGTTGACGTGTTTAAGGCAATTTCTACTCTTTATTTCAGCACTGTGACTTTTATTTTATTTCCAAGCGGCCTGTAGGGAGGAAAACAAAGCAATTTAAAACCGTTGAGCTCGGCTGACACGGATTAGCTTGCTAAATTTAGCTAGTAGTAGCTAGACCTATTCGCGACTGCATCTCACCCACGCAGTAAGGTTTATTTGGGTGACAGTTGTAAACATGGCTAACGTTAGTAGTACCAAAGTACCGTTTGTTGTCTGAACTGGAGACGCCTGCTGTGGCACCACAGAGTTATCGGAGTTCGACAATTCCAGGTAAAGACGATAATAATAACACGAACTTCTGCCATTTCTTGTCAAACAGTGAGCATGTCACTAAAGTTTACTTTTCAAAACTTGGTTGCACCTTTTCTCTGAAGACATTTTAACAGGTCATAGATAAAAAGGACCTTAATTAATAAAATGAGTGATAGCTAAATTCCATTTATCTGCTTTAGTTTGAGGCTCCTGGTAATGTGCACGCTGGCTCACTGTCCCACTGTCTTACTGGGACCCTTGCATCATGTTTGAGTGTGCTTGCATTACCTACACTTCTGACCCTTCAGTAGGACTATTTTGGTGTTTAATGTTACTCGAACAGTCTTACTTAGTCAGTACATTCTCGCCTCTCACCTTTCAGTCTGTCTGGCTGTTTTTCTCTTCTGTTTGGCTGAGCACTGTCACCTCTTTGCCAATGGAGACTGCTGACTCTCGAGTTCAGTGGGTTTTTGTGCCAGACGAAGCTGCTTATGTGGTCATAGTGAGAGCAGTTGGTCTGCTTTTCAATAGAGCTATTATGCCAACATCTGTGGGCTCTCGCTGTAGCCCCAACACCATGCAACATGACAGTATTGAAGTTCTAAGCAGCTTAAATTAATGTGGAAATAGTAAAGCCTGCCAGCCATGCTGGGATTTCACAACCAATGTCTTAATATTGCAATGTAGACCAGGTTCAATGTAGATCCAGGGTTTCCCCCAGTGTATTGCAAGCCTGGTGGCCCACCAGGCCTACGTTGCCCCCCACCAGGCCTAAGCCACTGGGAATAAAAAAAAAAAAAGTATTTTAAGATGTTTTTAAAATTGTTGGAAACTTAGACAGTCATATTTTCAAATCTCCAGTTAGCTTTTAGCTCTGGCTTAATGTAGGGCCCTTTTTAAAGTCCGTCTGATAGCTTTTTTAAATTCTCAATTTCACGATTTCATCAATGATTCTGTTATCACTAGGGGTGTAACGGTACGCAAAAATCACGGTTCGGTACGTACCTCGGTTTTAAAGTCACGGTTCGGTTCATTTTCGGTACAGTAAGGGAAAGAAATGCAAACATTAAACTGCAGGTTGTTTATTACTATAAACTTTTTTAACAATTTGTTTACACTTTTTAAAACACTTTTTAATAAAATATAATAAATAAAATATATATAAAATAAAAAAAAGAATAAGAAAACTACTGCTGCAAAGTTCTCCACTAAATAAAATACTCAGTCTCAAACCACTATCACATAATAAAATATAATGAAAAATATAAATAAATAACCAGCTAAATTACCAGCAAAGGTCTGTTTAAATGCCAACGGGAGCTGCGTCTGAATTACGGTCGTTTTCTTCCTTGTGGTAGTGATGTTCACACTCGCGTGATGCCTTTTCAAGTGCGTTAACAAGTTTGAAGTGTTGCCAGAAACATACAGTGAGGAAAATAAGTATTTGAACACCCTGCTATTTTGCAAGTTCTCCCACTTAGAAATCATGGAGGGGTCTGAAATTGTCATCGTAGGTGCATGTCCACTGTGAGAGACATAATTCAAAAAAAAAAAACAATCCAGAAATCACAATGTATGATTTTTTAACTATTTATTTGTATGATACAGCTGCAAATAAGTATTTGAACACCTGAGAAAATCAATGTTAATATTTGGTACAGTAGCCTTTGTTTGCAATTACAGAGGTCAAACGTTTCCTGTAGTTTTTCACCAGGTTTGCACACACTGCAGGAGGGATTTTGGCCCACTCCTCCACACAGATCTTCTCTAGATCAGTCAGGTTTCTGGGCTGTCGCTGAGAAACACGGAGTTTGAGCTCCCTCCAAAGATTCTCTATTGGGTTTAGGTCTGGAGACTGGCTAGGCCACGCCAGAACCTTGATATGCTTCTTACAGAGCCACTCCTTGGTATCCTGGCTGTGTGCTTCGGGTCATTGTCATGTTGGAAGACCCAGCCTCGACCCATCTTCAATGCTCTAACTGAGGGAAGGAGGTTGTTCCCCAAAATCTCGCAATACATGGCCCCGGTCATCCTCTCCTTAATACAGTGCAGTCGCCCTGTCCCATGTGCAGAAAAACACCCCCAAAGCATGATGCTACCACCCCCATGCTTCACAGTAGGGATGGTGTTCTTGGGATGGTACTCATCATTCTTCTTCCTCCAAACACAGTTAGTGGAATTATGACCAAAAAGTTCTATTTTGGTCTCATCTGACCACATGACTTTCTCCCATGACTCCTCTGGATCATCCAAATGGTCATTGGCAAACTTAAGACGGGCCTGGACATGTGCTGGTTTAAGCAGGGGAACCTTCTGTGCCATGCATGATTTCAAACCATGACGTCTTAGTGTATTACCAACAGTAACCTTGGAAACGGTGGTCCCAGCTCTTTTCAGGTCATTGACCAGCTCCTCCCATGTAGTTCTGGGCTGATTTCTCACCTTTCTTAGGATCATTGAGACCCCACGAGGTGAGATCTTGCATGGAGCCCCAGTCCGAGGGAGATTGACAGTCATGTTTAGCTTCTTCCATTTTCTAATGTTTGCTCCAACAGTGGACCTTTTTTCACCAAGCTGCTTGGCAATTTCCCCGTAGCCCTTTCCAGCCTTGTGGAGGTGTACAATTTTGTCTCTAGTGTCTTTGGACAGCTCTTTGGTCTTGGCCATGTTAGTAGTTGGATTCTTACTGATTGTATGGGGTGGACAGGTGTCTTTATGCAGCTAACAACCTCAAACAGGGGCATCTAATTTAGGATAATAAATGGAGTGGAGGTGGACATTTTAAAGGCAGACTAACAGGTCTTTCAGGGTCAGAATTCTAGCTGATAGACAGGTGTTCAAATACTTATTTGCAGCTGTATCATACAAATAAATAGTTAAAAAAATCATACATTGTGATTTCTGGATTTTTTTTTTTTAGATTATGTCTCTCACAGTGGACATGCACCTACGATGACAATTTCAGACCCCTCCATGATTTCTAAGTGGGAGAACTTGCAAAATAGCAGGGTGTTCAAATACTTATTTTCCTCACTGTACCCGATCATTCCTGAGCAACGTCGGCACACTGCTTTCATCTTATCGACTAGTCTTTGTCCGTTGACGTATTTCACTGGGAAACCGAAGCGTCCCAAACAGGAGACCTTAATGATATGGGTGGCTCTTCAATGTCTCAATGTCTCTTTCAAGTCTATGGGCTTGTCTGCATTGGCCATGACGCTAGCTAGCGAGAGGCTGGGCTAAAGCGTGCCATATATGTTGTTGTACAGCACGCGGTGTGTGTGATTTTAATTTTTCCCCCCAAACCACTTCAGAGGAAATCCCGCCCTGCAGTCGATTTCATTGGTTTAGGTTACAGTGACGGCGGGTAGGTTTAGAGATCAGTGTTTGGTGTAGGCAATCTGTACAGTGATTGACATATTGACATGACCAATGAAAACTTTAGAATCAGCTGCAGGGCGGGATTTGCGCTGAACGCGGAGACTTCCGCCACTTAATATGTTCGTGTGGAAACACGAAAATTGACCTGTGTTCCGCACACAAAAGATTGCGTTCGGCCGTTCGGTGCACACGTGTACCGTACCGAAAGCCCTGTACCGAAACGGTCCGGTACGAACACACGTACCGTTACACCCCTAGTTATCACCGAAACTATTGGGCTCTACAATAATGCTGCCACCAGGCTGTGACTGTCGAGAGAAAAAATAGACACCTACCGCCAGGCTACACAACTTTTCTGGGAGAAACCCTGAGGTCAATGCAGGTAGCATTCCAATTACAGTACTTGTTCCTGACCTGTTGTGATTTGCCATTTTTCCACAGGCCTCTACATGAATGTTATGAAGAGGATCCCTGTGCAGCACCTGAGCAACAATTAACCCTCCAAACAAAACCCCCACAGTTCCCTGCTTCTCTCTGCTGGTCCCTGCAGGTGTGGGCGTGCCTCCTGTCACACTGGCAGAGGAGGTGGGGCAGGAGGTGTTGCCAGGTGGAGGACCAAGGCTGCACCCTTCTGCCATCTCCATTTTCCTCCGTCCATATCTGAATTACTTCATCTGCAGCTTCTACAGGCAGCGGGCCGAGAGCCTCCAGTGTGCGGTGTCCAGATTTAGACATTGCAGAGCGGCACTGACGGGGCTCCGGCAGGTGGTTTTGGCTGGTTGAGGAGCAGAGCATGTTGAGTGGTTGCGGTTGCCATGGAACAGCAGGATAAGAAGCAGGTGAGTTCGGCACCTGCCTATGCTATCCAACTGTCCCTGAGGCGGAGAGTTGTTTACTGAACGGATAGGGCCACCGAGAGACTGCCCTGAAGAGAGTGCTTAGCTATGTCTCCTAGCATCAGTTTTTTTGTGGTTCTCTCCAGGGAACAACAAGCATAAATTGAATTGCTCTTAAAAGAGCAGAGGTGTTTACTAGGATTGAACGATTTTTGAAAATAATCTAATTGCGATTTTTTTAATATAAAAAATATAATAATTTATAGTATGAACACACAATTACACACTAGACAGTTAAATAAGTAAAAATATAGTATATAGTATATATCTATATACACACACACACACACACACACACACACACGTGTATTTTTTTACAGTGCACAGAGAGGAGCTGCCTCCAGCCCCTCCCCCTCGTGAAGTTACGTGCTGCCGTGTGCACTTGCTCAGAGAGGCTATCGTTACGTTAGCTAGTTGCTGGTGTTCTTGCCGTGGGATTAACTGTACTAATAAAACTGTTGAAACACCGCGGCCACGCTGCTGTGAAAGCTCCCCGAACGTCATTTATCAGTCTGGTTGTTACCCCTCTCAGTGGCAGCTCCTCCACTCCATATCTTTATAACGGAGCTAGCTAACTGCTAACCGGAGCTAAACGCTAATCAGAGCTAATCGTTGCTAACCGAGCCTTGAGTTCTGTGTGCCTGTATCCATTAACTGCATGTATAGACTCAAGCCTGAATAAAACCCTTAATTTTATTAAAGTGGCTGTAAAAGTTTTAAACTACAACTCAGAGTTGTTTGAATGACAGAAATCAGCTCAAGGTACGGCGTAGCGTTAGCGTGCTAGTTGATGCTTTCTCTGCGGAGTGCAGACTGATTTGCTCTCGCGAGTCATGTGACCAAATCGCAGCCTTTGCGATTAGGAAATCGCGTTTTAACATATCGCGATATTATCGCAAATGCAATTAATCGTTCAGCCCTAGTGTTTACAGAAATATTGCTTAAAGGCCCCTATACACTGCGATTTGGGGCTGTCTCAGACCAGCAGTGACAATCATGAGAGTAGAGCTGCAGCAATGTTAATCGAGCGAAGGGCGACCTCTAGCTCACTTAGTTAAGTGTGCGCCCCATGTAGGCTGAGTCCTTTGCAGTGGCTCGGGTTTGAATCCGACCGGTGGCGTTTTGCAGCTTGTCATCCCCTCTCTGCCCTCCCCCCTTTCCTGTCTATCCACTGTTGCTGTCGAATAAAGGAAAAAGCCCCAAAAAATAATCTTAAGAAAAATAATAAAATCAATTGAACGAAAGAGAAAACTAATTGGCGACTATTCTGATAATTGATCAACTGTTTCAGTAATTTTTCAACATCCACTGATTTCAGCTTTGTTCATTGTCATATGTGACATTAAATTGAATACTGTAAGGTTTTGGACTGTTAGTATGACAAAACGAGTTTGTTGAAGACATCGCTTTGGGCTCCTAAAAAATGTTGAATGCCATTTTTAAAAATATTTTTGTAACATTTCATAAGGTTAGCGATTAATTTAGGATGAACTAATGAAAATGATGGTTAGTTGCAGCCTTACATGAGATAATTATGGTACAATCTTTAGTTGTCAATCTAAATAGGTGGTAATAGATTACACTGTGAGACACATACACTAACAAACATTTTAGAGTTGCTTTCAAGAGAGGTTTTGAACAAGCTAGGTCATAAGAACGTCTGAAGGCAAAAATGTTTATAGCTGTCCTAAATACCCACAAAGCAGGGCATAAAGTCTGCCGATAAAGACACACGCTTTTTGGTGTTGTCAGACACAGCCCCCTTGATTCTACCGTCAGAAAGAAGTTTTCAGATGCTGCAACATGATCCAAAAAGCCCTTGTTGTAGTGCTGGGCTGTATCACCAAAAACTTTATCATGGTATATTTTAAGATTCTGGCGGTTTCACAGTATATCCCTATGGATAGTTGGAGTAATCATTTAGCATTTTTACCATTTTCACGTTCCAAATAACTTTGGCTTAGCTTGGGATTTGTCTAGAATATGTCTGATTATCTTCGGTAAAGCACAGTGTTATCATAACCGATAGAAACAAAAGTCAAACAAACTAAAATAAGATCCAAGCTGCAATGAACCACAATCCTTTAATAATGCACACAGTAAAATGTTCCATATCGCCAGTTCAAAGGAAATTTAAGGGCTACACCATAGATTTAAAACTATTGTATTGCATTGTTTTATATCTATGGGCTACACTGCCTCATGATTTGCTGTTTTTTTTTTTTTTGGGGTCCACATTGTAAAACACAGCATCACTTCACATTTTCCCTTATTCACTATCTCACCTGAACTCTCATTGATTCTTTTCTCATTGAATCTCATTTGATCATTTTCGGTCATTTTAGTTAAACCCGTCTTAACGGTCAAATGATCAAGATAAGATAGACTTTATTAATCCCAAACTGGGAAAAATCCTTTGTTACAGCAGCTCCAAAGAAACATTCACACACATCAGAATAACACAAATACACATCAAGTAGACATAGGAAAAAATACAGAAAGTATTGTAAGAATTTGTTATAATAACAATAGTAATAGTACAAACGTATGCACACTATAAACACCATTACATAAAAAGTCAGTCTATATACACAGATGAGTAAGGTGCGGATGAAATTAATTGATTAAGTTAAATATGTGTAGGATAGACATTTCACTGGGCAGTAGGAATGAAAACGTGGCTGACCTATTGCTCAAGAGAGACACACACACACACACACACACACACACACACACACACACACACACACACACACACACACTAATGTTTTTAAAATCCAGTCGGCGTAAGACGAATGATGCCAATTAATTGCATTGCGATTGTTTGAGAGTTGCTTTTGGTGTAGGCAAGTTCAGCAAATCGTCTCTTTCTTCAAATCACTGCCTTTCTTGGCAAACTGAAATTTGAATTTGACTCACTGTGTGTAAGGCAATATAAACTATATGGCTATATCTGTTATAGCTAATTATTAACGAGAAAGATTATTCTTAATGGTGTTGCATGTAGCGCTCCTGTAGCAGGTTTTGTGCCCATGTGATTTCAGTTTCCGTTTGGATGACTCGCACAAACCGCGTTCGCAGTCTGAGTGCTTAGCAGCCAGTCAAGCAGCACAGCAGAGAGGAAAGACAGAGAGGCCTAGGACTGGCTACGGAATTAGATACTTTTTAGACACCGACCGTATTGCCTCCTTAGCATCGAGTATCGAAAAATGCCTCGTCATTTAATACCCAATTTCAATACCTAGCGAGAAAATCTCAACAGCGTCAATAAACACGCAGCATGCTTCTACCAAGATCGAATAATGCTTGTGATTGGCCGTCTAACTTTACACGTCGTAGAGACACGCAGGAACAACTTTACGTTACGCACAGAGACGGGGCTCACGTAGGAGGAGCTGGAAAAAAAGGTTTGTGCCGTCACGTGTAATAAAGAGAAAAAATAAATAATCATTTGTGAGAAAATGTGATTTCTTTTTGTTAAAATGGATTTTATGAAATTGGTATCGAAATTCTTTGAACGACACCCAGCCTAGATAGGCCAATACAGACGTGCATCATAAGCACACTGGGAAGATGCCTGAATATTATATTATATATAATTAATTCATATCAGTTTTTATATTGTTAATGCCAGTTTGGTAGACATCGCCCAACCCTACAATGCATCTCTACATCATTGCTGCCATACTAAGCTTGTAGTAGTGGAAAATAGGGAGCATAGCATAAACAGGGTTGTGCAGGCCAGGTTGGCATTGTTCCTCGCATCAAAAGAGCCCCCACCCCACTATGTCTGGCCCCCCTCCCCCTTCTCTTTGTAGTCAGGGTTTTGTTGCATAGTTTCCCAGCCAGCTGCTGAACTGAGTTGAACTGAATGAGGCTCAGTCCCTGCCAGAGAGCCACCCAGACTTGGTGCTTTTGAATTAAAGCCCAGCTGGCAGGGCTCTGTTGTCTGCAGCCCAGTGACGAGGGAAATTTGGGGTGAGGTTTTGCAGCATCTCCGGCTCCCTCCCGACAGTAGACATGAGCAGGCTCCAGTTAGGACTTTATTCACGTCCGGAGAAGTAATTTCTGAAATGTAATGATTCGCGTCACGTAGCGTGGCTGTCGTTGGATATTGCCCTTGTAGCCCAGCAGCAGTAATAGAGATTTCAGTGAAGCAGAGCAGAGCTGTCATGGTGCTGACGATGGGAGAAGGGATCTTCCTCAGGAAGAAGAGCCTTGTAAGTTGTCTTGCTTGTTTCTCTCTGTCTTCTGTCTGTAGCTGAACACATTCTCCCCTGAGTGAAGACAAATGTAACAAGACTGTTAGTTGCCTCTTTGAGTGAATGGCTTTACTGTACTGTAGTTACAGTATTTTTAGTTATAGTAGTAGTGTTTGCACGTTGGCATAATGCTCTTGATTTGTTGGTGAGCACCCAAGGTTAATCATGATCCTTCCCAGTATATGGGCATGCTCTGCTTTACTAAGGCTGTTAAGGCTCCTTGTGTCTTTGCGTCTGTCTGGAGGATGTTTGTTAAGGCTTCGGTATTGTGGGGAAATGGGAGGATATTTATAGCTTGACTGTGTGGGATGCAGAGCTTGAAAGCTGAACCCTGTGTGTATATGTGTGTGAGTTTTCATATTTGTGTATGTCTTTCTGTTTGCGTATGTGCAGGCCTTTGCAGACACACACATCCTCACAGTGACATGGTCAGTGGGAAAGGATGCTTTCCCACTGACATTAAATACGGCTCTGTTTCCCTTTCTCTATTATCAACATGAAAATTAATAGACAGCAATTTTTATAAAAATGCCATTATGTGGAAAGTTTGTCACTAGAGGAATGTTTTCACATTCCTCTCCTAAAGGTGGAGATGTCTGTGCATTTGGGATTTAAACGTATCTAGGGCTGCAACTAACGATTATTTTAATAATCGATTAATCTGTCGATTATTTTTCCGATTAATCGATGAATCGGATAAAAAAAACAAAAAAGCATTAATTTACATCAACTCAATACATACTTACATACATACTTGTTGTTTTAGTTAATAGTTGTGTAAAGGTAAGTAACCCAAAGAGCAGATACAGACAACACACACACACACACACACACACACACACACACACACACACACACACACCATTGTAGTAAGTGCGAGTTAAGTTCATTTGTACACCACATTTAAACAGCTTAAGATGACCAAGTGCTATAAAAGAACTTTAAAATGAAATTAAAAAGTACAACACACACAAATATATTTGTCAAATGATGAAAATTAATGGGCCAAAAAAGGCGAGTGAATAAAAACGTGTCTTTAGTCCTGCTTTACTCCTGTTATTAACGAGCTAACGCTAGCTTGTCATGCTTGTCAAGCTGGATAACGAGTAAACACCACACCAGCACCAGAAGAGAGACGTTACGTTCCTCACTTCAAAACGGAACAAAAGTAGGATTCTGTGACTTTACCCTGCTGTTGAACTCCCTTCCTCCTCATCAAGGACTCCAACATGTTTACGTTTTAGGTGCTGAATCATCACCGTGGTGCACCCGTGCCATGCCGTGTCGCTTTTGCTTATCTTGCAATTAACATGTTTTCGATTTATTTAGTGTGAAATGCTCCCACACCTTGGATGACTTAGTCGTACTGATTTCTCTGCCTCCGCCATGTGTTTCAGAACAACGTTACGGGTCTCTCCGGTCTCTCTCCGTATTTCCTCTACCCCCGCTCTGCTCTTTTTTCTTTTCTTTCGCTCCGCGCCGCTCGGCACTCAACTCAATTGCTTTTATCTCCGCGACTGAGTGGCGTGTCGCGCGACACAACGAGTCGATAATGAAATTCGTTGCCAACTTTTTTAATAATCGAATTTTATCGATTTTATCAATTCGTTGTTTCAGCCCTAAACGTATCCCGGGAGAGCTTGATTAGGCATGTCACTAATGCGGAAATCAATTGCTGTCTAATATTGGGAACCCTTTCGACAGACCTGGGGGGGGTGGGGAGGGGAATACTTATTTTTGTAACAATCAAGTATCAAAAACTGAGGAGGACACGCTGTTGGATGCTGTCCTACTCTCCTACTCTTTCTTTAATGCCTAACAAATCTATCTCTTTCTCTCCCTCACCCTGTCTTTCACTGGCTGAAGCCTGAAAATATTGTAAACAAATTAATAACATAACTAATTCCACTGGTCGGACTGTTGAACTCTGTTTCAGACTGATACCTCCGGTTCAGGCTGGTCCTCATCCTTAATACGGGCCTTTTTCAGTCGCGGAAAATACTTTTCAATAGGCTACTCATCTGGATTGAAGCAGCAAACATTCAGTGTAAGAGTAAAAAAATGACATAACATTATTTATAATAAGTTTATTTGATTCACAGCTGCTACATATAGTGTTTTGACCTCGACAACCCAACTGCATTTTACCGCAAACTTGCGACTAGTTAACTTTTTAAAGCAGGCACAATCGCTTGTTTGCTAAGAGTCGGGTCGGGACTCAACATTAACACACTGACAACATTATATTCAGAGTGATTGTGTAAAGGTGTTCACGAGATACCAACCTTTCGTGAACTTGTGAATTTCGCCAGCCGTCTTCTCTCGTTTTCATGGAGACAGACGCTGTGTGCACGCAGGGGAGGGGCTGTGTGTGTGTGACAGAGAGACGGAGGAGAGCAGGGAAAGGAAATGCAGCTGAACAAATACGCTGTGTGTTTTTAAATAGCGTTAAAAAAAAAATAAAAATAACGAAATGCAATATGTGGCGACCGGTGTTGATTGTATGGCGCACCGCCACAAATTAGTCTATGTGTGGGAAACACTGCAGCTACGGAAAAGAAACCTGAAACCTCCAGGGCAGAGCTAAATGTCACTTCAGAGAGCGAAAACACACTGTCATCTTAGCTGCCAGCCACTGCTAGTTACAAGCTAACAAACACCATAAACAAAATAGAGAACGCAATTTCTGAAGGTATTGCGGTGTGAATGCTGAATGCTGAAAAAGCTGATGCTACACTGAATTGCTCGCTTAAATGTGTAAGAAGCAGCTGAAGAATCTCAATCAGCTGTGTTGAACAGAGAGAACATGAGAGAACATGCTTGATTTACTGCCGATAAAACCAGTGTATCTGTAGGTTAAACTATAAAAAAATGGGTTAAATTCAGTTCGCTCAAAAAAGCAAACATAGCTCAAAAATATCAAACGGTCTTAGAATTGATTGATTGATTGCGTGCTGTAGGCAGTGATGGTAGTTATGAGATGAGTCGGTATGTGATGTACACCTACATGTCACAGTATTGTGCTGCAGGATGCTGTTTAATTACTTTTCAGTCAGCACCATCAGTCCTGTAGCAAACAACGTCAGTGTAGCATTTCAGCGGTTTGAACCGGCCCGTTTCAGAGCCACTCAAATCAGCTGATGGTGACACTGTGACTCAGCTGGTCGAGTCTCAGGTTTGGTTTTAGAACGTAAGGGACGTCACCTGTTTCAACAGCCAATAGAGAAGTCAGCTGGTAAAGTCAGCTACAATAAAATGATCCATAATCCATTTTATTTTTATGTTACAAACAGCTGGTCGAAATGGCAGAGTTTCAGACAGAGCCTCAAAGACTGGCCGAAAGCACGGTAACGTTATATGGTCAGCGTTAGAACAAAGCAGTGAATCTGAGAAATAAAACCTGTTTTTGCTGATTCATCACTAGAAATACAACTGTACCAATCATCTCAATATCACTAACGTTATCCACATTCATATTTAGATGCAACAAATGATACATCCAGCTACAAAAAAGCCTAAAAGTCGGAAGTTAGGACGGAAGTACAAAGAGTCGTTGCTATGGAGATAATACACCGTCTTGCCTCGTCTCATTGGTGTGAACTGGCAGGTTCCAGAACGCAGCAGACCGACGCGTTGCAAGCAGTTGCAAGTTTACACTCGTCTCGTCACGACTCTTTGGTCTGAACTGGGCTTAAAACAAATGAAAGGAAATCATTTCCAACATTCTTTTATTGAACTAAATACAGGAGCCAGAACTAAAAAAAGAATGACAGTTACATTTTAAAGTGCAGTTCTCAACTGATATTTCCTTTAAACTAACACAAGAAATCCGAGTGTCTTTTGCGATATGTCGCAGCCTTTCGCAGTGTGTTTATTGTGCCAGTTGATTAGGGGTGTAAGAAAAAATCGATACACTTGAGTATCGCGATATTTTATTTTGCAATACTGTATCGATTTTCAAAAACGCAATATTGATTTTTTTTTTTTTTTTTACGTTAAAAAATATTCATGTAAGACAGTGGTTGACGTTTATGTTGTGTTGAAACCCCCTACCGCTAGATGGCCATGCTGAGACGCACCACTAGTGTCCTTGCATAGCAGTGCCTGACTTTTTGCTAGAAGCTAACAACGTAGCTACGGCTGAACTTTGGCCTACTTTAGCATATAAATATTAGCTCATTAAGAACCTGTGAACCACAATCCCAAACTGACAGTTTGATTTTCTGTGTACTGAATTGTTTACCTAAGGTAAACTTCTTTGACTTTTATGCACATTGTGTCTTTTTTTAAATATTAGTTTTTTTTAAATTATGCTTTAAAAAAATCCCAATATATCGCCTTACGCACAGTATCGAAATATATTGCAATATATCGAATCGTGACCCATGTATTCTGATACGTATCGTATCGCCAGATTCTTGCCAATACACAGCCCTACAGTTGATATCGCGATGACATGATAAAAATTGTGCAGCCCTGTTATCTATCCATTTGATGCTGTTTATCTACATCCACGTTGCGTTGAATTAAAAACTATTGTTACATACTGCTGGGATGGAGGGATTGCATGTGATATAATAATGAATAATTGTGGGTCCTATCATCATTACTGGTTTTCCACCATACTTTCATACAGCGGAACAGGTGTTAAATTGCATTCAAAGTGGTATTAATATGTGGTCTTAATAACCCTGCAGAATCCTTGAATACAGACACAGCGCTCACCCATGTTATGCAAGGACAGCTTGTGTCAGTGGCCCAGCTCATAGAACAATGCTGTTAAAATCAAATTTTTTTTTAATTAAAAATGAGTGAAAGAAGTAATCTAATATTAAGTCTTCAAATCATGATGATTTTATTTAGCAAAGTACATGGCATTATCTTGTCAGCCAAATTGTCTATGACTCTTTTTTTGTGTGAGGTCAGCCAAGGCTCTGAAAGGGTTGTTGGTGTGTGTGTGTGTGTTTGTAGGAAGAGGATGCTGGGACTCTGGGCCTGTCGACAGGCCAGGCTCTTTTCAAACTCCGGGACCAGCTCAGCAGCCTGCTGGAGCAGCACCAAAGGGCTGCGCGCAGACCTGCCTCTGCACAGGTACACATTCGGGCTGCTCGTTTTATGGAAAAAAAATCATCATCACAATCATTTTGGACCACATTGAAATCCTGATTCTTGAACACGATTACTCGTTGACTTTTGGAAAGATGTTGCATTTATTAAACTTGAAAAACAGTTAAAACAAGTCAACAGTGAAAACAACTTGAACTGTGAAGTTTCATACTTTTCCTGTTGAACTTTTTGAATTCCCCTTAAAATAAATAATAATAAATAAAAAATATATTCAAACGTTGGCCCGAGTGAGTTTAGCCTTCGGGACGGGCGAAAGTGTGCTTGTCATTCAGAACACACGACAAACTAAGAGTTTTAATTGCAAAACTGAATGTGCAAAATAATAGTTTTTCTTGACTACATTGTTTTTGTGATCGAGCCGAAATCGCGATCAAAATTTGATCAATTGCACAGCCCTAGTACACATACTTCTGTATACACATTCATATCAGTGGTCTTCAATTAGGTACAGTTACTCCCTAAACTAAATCCTTACCTTGATCTTAAACTAATATTTATTATTATTAAACCTAAACCCAAATTAGCAAAGTGAGGAATGGCAAAATAAGAGTTTTGTCATCATGGCCTACTTGTGAGGATGTTTGCTCCTCATGAGTGTAAAAACACAAGACATACAGAAAGCTATGTGCTCCACATGGCCTTGATCCCATCCACTAATAGCAACACAGTTCCTTGGTCATTATTTAAAGCCCTCCTCCACTCCAAAATGTGATTTTCTTATGTTTATGTCCCCTAAATTGTCTGAACTTTACTATACTGAATTGTAGCTGTGAAAAGTTTGTCACTAGAGAGGTGTTTTCACATCCATCCATCCATCCATCTTCGTCCGCTTATCCGGTATCGGGTCGCGGGGGTAGCAGCTCCAGCAGGGGACCCCAAACTTCCCTTTCCCGAGCCACATTAACCAGCTCCGACTGGGGGATCCCGAGGCGTTCCCATGCCAGGTTGGAGATATAATCCCTCCACCTAGTCCTGGGTCTTCCCCGAGGCCTCCTCCCAGCTGGACGTGCCTGCTCTACTCCGAGCTCCTCACGGATGACTGAGCTTCTCACCCTATCTCTAAGGGAGACGCCAGCCACCCTCCTGAGGAAACCCATTTCGGCTGCTTGTACCCTGGATCTCGTTCTTTCGGTCATGACCCAGCCTTCATGACCATAGGTGAGGGTTGGAACGAAAACTGACCGGTAGATTGAGAGCTTTGCCTTCTGGCTCAGCTCTCTTTTCGTCACAACAGTGCGATAAATTGAATGTAATACCGCACCCGCTGCGCCGATTCTCCGACCAATCTCCCGCTCCATTGTCCCCTCACTCGCGAACAAGACCCCAAGGTACTTGAACTCCTTCACTTGGGGTAAGGACTCATTCCCTACCTGGAGAAGGCACTCCATCGGTTTCCTGCTGAGAACCATGGCCTCCAATTTAGAGGTGCTGATCCTCATCCCAGCCGCTTCACACTCGGCTGCGAACCGATCCAGTGATTGCTGAAGGTCACAGGCCGACGATGCCATCAGGACCACATCATCCGCAAAAAGCAGCGATGAGATCCCCAGCTCACCAAACTGCAACCCCTCTCCACCCCGACTACGCCTCGATATCCTGTCCATAAATACTACAAACAGGATTGGTGACAAAGCGTAGCCCTGGCGGAGGCCAACCCTCACCTGAAACGAGTCCGACTTACTGCCGAGAACCCGGACACAGCTCTCGATTTGGTCGTATAGAGATTGGATGGCCCTGAGAAGGGACCCCCTCACCCCATACTCCCGCAGCACCTCCCACAGTATCTCCCGGGGGACCCGGTCATACGCCTTCTCCAGATCCACAAAGCACATGTAGACCGGTTGGGCATACACCCAGGCTCCCTCCAGGATCCTTGCGAGAGTAAAGATCTGGTCCGTTGTTCCACGACCAGGACAGTTTTCACATTCCTCTTCTAAAGGTGGACATGTCTGTGCGCTTCTCTGAAATCTGAGATTCAAACATATCCGGGCCGAGCTTGATGAGGTACGTCACCAATCCATAAACCAATCGCTGTCTAATACTTAAAAGCCAGCAGAGAAACCTGAATCCTCCAGCGCAGAGCGGACTCTCAGCCACTGCCAGTTACAAGCTTCAGCTAAAAAATAACAACATAAAAGATGCTTACTACACTTACAATTCTGATACTGTTGTGCAATTTTAATGCACAACAGACTCCTCATCTGAGTCTGGGTCTGACGGCGGGGTTGAGACGCCCAAACTATGGTTGCAGAACGTGAGCTCGTGGACCTGAGCAAGCGGGCTGACCGAGCAGGCGGCCATGTTGCAGGGCACCGCAACACTGCTATTCAGCCGCCCACTGTCTGAACCCAGCATGAGAGTCAAGGCTGAATCTTTACAACTAGTCATCTAGATGCACGCTGCTCTTTTAACGGACAACCTGAGGTAGATGCTAGAATGTAGTAAGAGATTCAACCACGCACAAGCACGATGGGCGGGGCGAGGCCAGATCCAGAATTTCTCAATGAGGGAGAAAGGGTAGATATGCTTCCAGCCACTTTTCAGACTTTTATTTTACTTCTTATTTCGCTAAACCATGTTTAAAGGAACACGCCGACTTATTGGGACTCCCCCAGAGTTAGATAAGTCCATACATACCCTTCTCATCTCCGTGCGTGTTGTAACTCTGTCTGACGCAACCACCGCTAGCCTAGCTTAGCACAGATCCTGGAGGTAACAGGTTCCAACTAGCCTACCACTCCCAATAAATGACAAAATAACGCCAACATTTTCCTATTTACATGTTGTGATTTGTATAGTCACAGCGTGTACAAATAACAAGGTCACAGAAAGACGAAGCAGCTGCTACTTGGGTGGAGTGATTTTCTGGGCTTCTCAGGTGCTGCGAGCAAATCACTCCGCCCAAGTAGCAGAAGTAGCAGTGCTTCTCCTTCTGAGAATATAGTTCCCAGTATGTATATGGTTACAAGATGGCTGTGTCTCATGTGACCTTGTTATTTGTACACGCTGTGACTATACAAATCACAACATGTAAATAGGAAAATGTTGGCGTTATTTTGTCACTTATTGGGAGCAGTAGGCTAGATGGAGCTGGTTACCTCCAGGATCTGTGCTAAGCTAGGCTAGCGGTGGGTGCATCAGACAGAGTTACAACACGCACGGAGATGAGAAGGGTATGTATGGACTTATCTAACTCTGGGGGATACGGTGAATAACACAAAGTCTCAATAAGTCTGCGTGTTACTTTAAGAATATATTGATCATAACAGAGTAGTTTTACATACTTTAAAATGTGTCTGAAATGAGTCTTTAAATATATCTGTCACATGTTAAAAGGCTTACATAACACACTGCATATTGTTTTGCTTATGCCTTGTTGATTTGTCATGTTTTTATAGGAACAGTGGGTGAATAGCTTTCTTTACCATGGCAACCGTCACTCCTGTCTCCATTGGCCAGGAGCTGCCCTCACTCTACTGGTGGTGCTGGGACTCTTTTGTTGCCATGGCAGCCAGCCAAAGGGCAGGTAGGTGCCCCTTTTTAGCTGAAGCGTCCTGTTCTGGAACATCTATGATGATGATGTACGCGCAGCATCAATAAAAATGTTTGTACAGTCATTTATTATTTTGGTTAGGAAAATCATATGCTTAGGCAATTATTAGAATGTTGAGAAGGCCTTGCCCTGTCTACAGTTTCCCCACTACCATCGTGTCTGAGGCTACATTATCCAACAGTCACATTCTTTTCAGAGGACACTAGACGAAATCTGAAAATCTTGAAATTCTTGAAATGCAAATGTAAAGGAGAATTCCGGTCGATTTCAACACGTAGCTCTGTTGTTTGTAAATTTGGAGTGCTGTCAGTAGAGAGAGAAATGAAAACAATCGGTGCTGCCTACACCGTGTTATCCTCCTGTTAGTGTTAGCAAGTTTTAAACTTGTTTTTAGCCTCTTAACATGTTCAAAATGTCATTAAAAGTGCCTACCCATGTGAAGTGATTCCTTCTGAGTGAACACAGTGAATCTGACTGCAGTAGATGTGAAAGAAATGCATAAAAGTTGTGTTATTTCAGCTCTGTTTAGTTCTGGTGTTAAGACGGCAGTTAAGAGTGCTTAGGGACCGTCTACAAACTACAACACAGAAAAGAGATACAACAAAAATATGTAGGCTATTTAATGATTAAATAAGGTAGTGTCTCCAAACTTACCTCAATTATAACTTGTCTCCTGCTAGTTGTACTACAGCACTTACTTTTAAAAAATAAGCATATGCCTATTTTTGAAAATATGTTTGCTCTTTTCAGTGTTGTAGTTTGTAGACGGTCCCGAAGCACTCCTTGCAGTATCAACACCGGAACTAAACAGAGCTGAATTAGCAGAACTTTTATGCATTCCTTTCACATCTACTGCAGTCAGATTCACTGTGTTCACTCGGAAAGAATCACTTCACATGGGTAGGCACTTTTAATGTCATTTTGAACATGTTAAGAGGCTAAAATCAAGTTTAAAACTTGCCCTGTTTCAGGCTGTTGGGTGCTAATGCTAGCAGGAGGATAACACGGTGTAGGCAGCACCGATTGTTTTCGTTTTTCTCGCTACTGACGACACTCCAAATTTACAAACAACAGAGCTACGTGTTGGAATCGACCGGAATTTTCCTTTAAATTCTGATGTCAAATTAGGGATGTCAACAGAACCACAGAGATTATTTTCGACCGAATACGCACGTCAGTCTATAGGTTAATTGGCATAGTCGTCAGTCGGAGATAATTGGTTCTAGGCGAATCTTGGGGAGTGGCTAACCCCTTCGCTTGAATGTACGTGGCAAGCAAGACACAGGAACTCGGCCTGGTTCTTGAGGAGTTGTAGCATTTATTTACCGACAAATAGGCTAAACTGTACACACGCTACTGTTGCTACTTGTGTAACACATTTGAGTTCAAAACGCATTTTTAAAAGTATTTTTTTTAATATACTGGAAATATATACAGGAAACTCAACAAATTTAACTTATTTTTTGCAAAAAAGTAAAAGTACATGTTGAACATGTTCAAGATGAACACAAGTGAGAAACTGTAATGAATCACCAGCTACACAAACACCAGCTGTCTTTGTTCTCGCTGTGTGCCAGGCCATCTTACACTTGCCTGGACTGTTCTCCTTTCTGTCTAATACCATTTGATTAAATATGTGTATTAACTGACCAATTAAACACTGATTTGGTTTTAAAATTGGATATACGTATTTGCTATAAGTGTACAGGGTTTCCCCCAAAAAAGCCCCGTCTCAAGTATCGACGACGGTCCGGCTCAGGCCAGTCACAAGACTGATGGCAAGCCTAATAGTGTCTGTGTTCATAACAGGATCATGGATGGAATCGCGAAATTGAGAAAGCTATATGACAGATATCATATGGCCCTACATAAAGTCTGTGCTAAAAGCTACCTGGAGATTTGAAAATATGACTATGTCTAAGTTTTCAACCAAGCTGCCCCATTGGCACTGTAGTTTAAAAATACATAAAAAAATAATTTCCAGTGGCTTAGGCCTGGTGGGCCACCAGGCTTGCAATACACTGGGGGAAACCCTGGTGTAGAAGTTATGATTTCTCAGAGGGAATCAATTAAAATTTTTATTGTAATATTTGGTGTAACTTCACATTTACTGTTTTTAATTATCAGTACAAGATAATTTAGAAATGTGTCTCTGGGTGTGCTGGACCTGTTGAAGACTGAATGCTTGCATTTCTTTTTAATTTGTCACATATGTGTCTGCTGATCTCCTTTGCACCTCCACAGTTCTGGTATAGAGCTGGTGAACGCTGCAGCCCTCCTCCTTCTCCTGCTGCTGAACGTGCTGCTGGTCGGACGCCAGGAGCGGCTGAAGAGGTGTGAGATGGTTCGGCGTCTCAAGGGCATCATCACACAGCTGAGCGGTGAGTTGGGCTCATTGAGCGGGTCCTACTAGCGCCGGTATTAATTCATTATATTGAACCTGTCACTGGCTCAGTGTGTCATGCCAACGTGTGTCAGGAAGCCACCATCATTCCTATTCCCAAGAAAACAAGACCAGCCTGCCTGAATGACTACTCAGTGGCACTCACCTCTGTACTGTTGAAATGCTATGAACGACTGGTCAAGGATTACATCTGCTCCTCACTACCCAGCACAGTGAGTGGACCCATCAAAGGAAGCAGCATAGCACACATCCTCCACACCACCCTATCCCACCAGGAAGAAAGCTGTGAGATTGCTGCTCAGTGATTACAGTTCAGTGTTTAACACCATAGTTCTCTCCAAGCTCGTCCCAAAGCTCAAGGACCTGGGATTAAACACCTCACTGTGGATCCTTGACTTCCTGACAGGCAGACCCCCAGGTGGTGAGGGTGGGTGGACCCACCTCTTCCCTAACACCGGAGCACAACAGGGCTGTGTTCCGAGTCCCCCGCTGTACTCCCTGTACACACACGCGACTGTGTAATCACTTTCGACTCCAACAGCATCATCAAGTTTGCTGATGACAGAGCTGTGGTAGGCCTGATCACAGACAACAATGAAAAGGCCTACCCGAAAGGAGTACCAAACACCTCAAGGCCCTCAAGACCTCAAGGCCCTGCAAAGAGTGGTTTGTTGAACTGTACATTCAATAGGCGATGCCCTACCCTGCCTAAAGGACAAAAAAAGGCTAGGAGAATCATTTAAGATCCAAACCACCCAGGTAACAGCCTTTTCTCCCTGTTGAGGTCGGGAAGAAGGTACTGTGTACACCAGGCCAGCACTGAGAGGCTCAGGATGAGCTTCTACCCTCAGTCCTAAATGAAGACACTGCCTAAGACAACCCCCGCCTCCCTCATCATACACATATATTTATTATATAACTGTTTTTAATAATTAGATTTGTAATAGCGGTAGATTTGTAATACCGCACCGTTGTGACGAAAAGAGAGCTGAGCCAGAAGGCAAAGCTCTCGATCTACTGTTCAGTTTTCGTTCCTACCCTCACCTATGGTCATGAAGGCTGGGTCATAACCGAAAGAACGAGATCCAGGGTACAAGCGGCCGAAATGGGTTTCCTCAGGAGGGTGGCTGGTGTCTCCCTTAGAGATAGGGTGAGAAGCTCAGTCATCCGTGAGGAGCTCGGAGTAGAGCCGCTGCTCAAAATTATGAATTAATTAGTTGATTGACCATCACTGGAAACATAGACAATTTATGGCATTTGATAGATAGACAGACACACACACACACACACACACACACACACACACACACACACACACACACACACACACACACACACACAAGCAAGACACAGGAACTCGGCTTGGTTGGCATATATATATATATATATATATATATATATATATATATATATATATATATATATATATATATATATATATATATACAGAATTCGTCCCCAAGGGGTAATTCAAGGGCCCAGTAGCTTAAAGACATCACACACACAACGTACACATACATCATAAACAGATTGATAAAATAACAAATCCACATGAATAATATGGACAAGAAAAGATACTAAATAAAAACTCCATAATGAATGTATTAAAGGATGTATACGCATGAGAGGCTTGCAGTGGCAGGGCAGAGACTGACCCTGTGATTCAGTATGCATGGTAAGGTGCTCTATGAGCGTGTGTGCCATGGTGGTAGTGCAAATAAGTCCAATTTGTACTTCCTGTACAAGATAATCCCTTTTTATCTCTATTTTTTCAACTTCTTCGTGGCGACATCCACAATGAAATTTGTTGCAACATTGCTTGCTAGCCTGTTGTTTGTTAGTCGGATTGTCAAATTCAGCACCATGGGTCCACAGTACTTTGTGCAATGGGGCTAATCTTCCTGTGAATATACGCAACCGTTGGCTAACAAACAAACTAATTCTGCTGTTGTTTCTATTCCAGTTCTCATTTGGGCTGGGAATTGTCCCACAATTAATGATACCAGTATCAATACGGCTACTTTGATTCTGATGCTGATGCTAGTGTTACAAGCCAGTGAACCATGGAGCAGCATGAACAAATAATAAATTCCAGCCACCAGCATCCTCACTCAATACAAATTTCAGTCTTTAGTACTGATTGGTTTGGCAGTGTGACAATACTAGACTGTGGGATGCTGTATCTAAAGCACCACTGATAATTAAGAGATGATGCATCTCACTACAGTATTGTACATTTCCAAAATGACACTGATCAGTTCAAGGAGGGCTCTGCAGTTTTTCATAAAACATATTTCTTACTGACATTTATAGGTCATAATTACATGACATTCGCTGTCCCTATATTCATACTTGTCATCCTCCCCTCTTCTCATCCTCTTTTTAATTGCATCCTCACTTTCTTTGCCTGTTACTCCAGACTATCTATCAGGGTGTGTGGCTGACGTGCAGTGGTCTCCATCTATGTACCCTGATCTGTACACACCCTCGTCCACATCATGGTCCCTGCACTGGACCTACCGTGACTCCCAGTTGGTTAACCTGCCTGTCAGTCTGCTGGTGGAGGGAGACATCATCGCTCTGAGACCTGGCCAAGAGGCGTTTGCATCCCTCAGAGGCATTAAGGTTAGTCTGTGTGTACACACACATACATGTGCCAGGGTTTCCCCCAGAAAATTTGTTTAGCCCGGTGGCAAGTGTCCTTTTTTTTTTTCCAACGAGGGCCCGGCTGGGGCCAGTCACAGCCTGATGGCAGTATTAATGTAGATCCCAGTAGTTTCTGTGATCGCTGAATCATGGACGGAATCGCGAAATTGAGCATTTAAAAAAGCCATTAGACAGATTCCACAGGGCCCTACATAAAAAGATTAGAAAATATGACTACATCTAAGTTTTCAACCGAGCAGCCCCACTGTAACTGTAAAAACGTCTTAAAAAATAATTCCCAGTTGCTTAGGCCTGGTGGGGGGGCAACTTAGGCCCGGTGGCCCACCCAGCTTCGAAAACACTGGGGGAAACCCTGTGTACTGTATGTGCACATGTGTTTTGAGATGCAGAGGAAGTATAATTTTGGTACACAAGGAAAATGTACATAATGGTTTGTATTGGATTAACTGAATTTGATTCCACTACAGCTTAGGGAATACGCTATACCAGGAACTTAGTAGTCGATGCCAACACCAGTGAAATTCCACGCTTCTCGATTCCCAATTCGACACCATGGTAAAAAAAACAAAAACAGTAAATCCCATGTACTCTACTATAATGTCTACATGTATATCAGCAAAGGATTACAAGATTAACACTTGTGTCATGCCACTCTGGCTCAACTGTCTGTCACTATTTTGGCGTGGAGTGGTTTGAGGGGAGTTGGGAAAGAAGGATGGTGGGATTTATATGTAATCTGGAGAAAACGTCAGTTGAGTGCCCAAAATTTCTTTAAAAATCCCAATAATTATGTCGATACACAAGCTCCCCCCTCTCACCCAACGTTAGGACACCTCTGGTCATATTGTGTACGTTGAAATGTGCTTGAACACTGATATTCAACAGCAACAACCTTTTTTTGAATACACCTAATTCAACTTTCTCATTCATTTAAAATTCACTTTAGGATGTTCTTTATTCGGAAATGTATACTGGCATGACCCTTTTATTAGACTGAGTTGAATTTTGATTTATGAAATATTAATCCTAGAAAACAAAAACCTAAAAACCCCTATTGTTCTGTACAATGTTTTATAAATGTATCTTTTGGGAAATAACAAAGGACAAAGTTATCAGTTATTTGTCCTAGATATTCTTTTGTAATTTATATCAAGGTACTAAATACCAGAACTGCTATTGGTACAGAAAGCCAATATTTAGTTATCGACAACACAAACGCATGCACACACTCACAATCTTGTGTTGTTCTACACCTGACGTCACAGCTTCTAACAGCTTCACGCTAGCAGGCAGAAAACATGCTGTCCTCGGCCCTGCTAGCACGTACATGCATTAATACTCACTGCTGAGGTAAATAGTTGATAATAAGAATAGTTACACATGAGACAGTTGTTTCAAAATAAAATCCCACTGAGCCAGAATCAGTTAAGGTTTATTTGTCACAAGATGATCCATATCATCCTTACAGATCTCTATACAAGTGCCATTTGCAATGCTAAACATCATTGACCATTGTCTATGCCACTTTAACCAAGTTATGTTAATATGAAGCAGAATGTGGTGTTTGCTGTGTAGCCTCATTGTATGGGATAAAGCAGAACACATTAGCTTAGTTTGCCACATTTTTCTCTGGCTCTTTAAAGCTTATAAAATGGATGAGAAGTGTGTTTTCTCCTGTTTAATAACTGATTTATGAAAGAAATCTGGCTACCTGTATCTTTTAGAATTGACTTTAATATTCTTTCACTTGTTTACAAAGCGTCAAATAACCTCGCTCATCCATACATCAGTGATTTTGACCGTGAGGAGATATTCACTGATATTGACAAAAAGTGTATTGGATTAACATCCCTTACTTTACCTTTTTAATCTACTCTTCTCTCCTCAGGATGATGAGCACATTGTGTTGGAGCCAGGAGATTTATTCCCCCCTTTCTCCCCTCCTCCTTCCCCACTGGCCAATGAGAAGAGAGGACCCCAGAGCCCCCAGCAGCACCGTCTCTTCAGAGTGGTACGGACTCCAGTACTGGACATAGTCAGGTAGGGAACCTGCCCACAGTGGGCCTGGTGGTTGAGAAATGGATTGTGTGGCTTACCTGGGTGTGTTATCGATGAGAGGCAAATTCATTTTGAAAATGCGCCCCCTATGAATTTCCGTCTTAAGCAATTGCCTCTACCAGTGGGGCTGTTGAGAGGTTCTAGGAGGTCCCCAGCAAAAAAGGGGAATACTTTTTTTTTTTTTTTTTTCTCACTATAATTCCATCCATAAATAACACAATGACAGAATGTATGACTATTTTGGTAATGGGTTTCATACACTTACTGTAATAAAACATCTAAAAACAAAAATCCTATCAGATGAGGGAGCCTGGGACAAAATCTAATCAAATGGGGATCCGTGGTCTTAATTTGTGTCAGTTTAGGGTTCCTTGACATGAAAAAGTTTGGGAACCGCTGGCCTTTGTCACCTATTCCACAGACTACAACTACCTTACATAATTTAAATCAGGAGAGACTTTATTAGAATGAAAAATGTGTATTACATTGTGCAAAATAAAGTGAACTGTGAAGAGTCTGGAGATTAGACCCAATAGTGCCGTGGTATATTTAGGGGTGTAGAGATGATATGATTAGGAGGAGGGTTGCATCGGTTCATAGTGAAAAGACAACTGACAGCAGCAGAGGATAACAGATTTAAAGTGCTCATAGTATGCTCATTTTCAGGTTCATAATTGTATTTAGAGGTTATATCAGAATAGGTTTACATGGTTTTATTTTCAAAAAACACCATCTTTTTGTTGTACTGCACATTGCTGCAGCTCCTCTTTTCACCCTGTGTGTTGAGCTCTCTGTTTTAGCTACAGAGTGAGACATATCACTTCTGTTCCATCTTTGTTGGGAGTTGCACATGCACAGTAAGCAACTGCTAGCTAGTCAGTTGCAGAGTATGAGGGCGTGCCATGCTAGCAGCTAGGTGAGCATTATAACGTGTGTTACAAAGTGACCACGTTTGTCTCTGAAGTAAAGGCTGGACTACAATAGAGCTGTTTGGAGCAGTTTGTGAACAGTGTTTTCTGTTGGAGATGACAACACAATAAAGGAAAGTGAAAAAGCATAATATGAGCACTTTAAAATTTGACAGAGAAGGTATGATAGGCTTAGGGAGAATCTGCTTGGTTAAACTAAGAGTGAATGTCCATAAGTCAGCTGATGGAGTAGAAGCCGGACAGCGAGAGACAGAGAGATTGTGAATGAATGAGAGCGTAAAGAGTCTTCCTGACTGAACTTTGGCTCAGCTTCATTAAAGTTTGTTTTACATGTGGTTAACACACAGGGTTTACAAAGATAACACAGCAAAGGCTCTATATTATCTATATTTCCTATATACAGACATCCATTCTCAGACCAGAGAGAGTATATTGATGCGTAGTTTTCTTACTCTTTTTTTCTTAGAGAATGCTACATAGTTAGATGAAAAGAAAACATCTCTAGTTTAAAATAAAATAAAGCTCTAGTTATTTGACTAGAGTTGAGGCACTAAATAGCAACACCTAGACGTTATCAGCTCCTTACGAGGATGGTAGAAAATAATGTTTTTGTGCCGTGTCTTCTTTTTTTCAACAGGAACAGTTTGGAGTTGGCGTTGGCTCGACCAATCACAGTGCTAGATAATGAGAGGTTTACAGTGCAGTCGGTTATCGCCAAGCTGGTCTGTCCAGTCGTTCTGGTGAGCAGTTAACATGGAGTTTCTAAATTGTCTCTGCAATGTATTTCTCTACTTAAAACGGACCAGATGTAATGTGTGCCACCTTTGCCGCTCTGGTATCTTAATAATCTTTCCTCTTAGGTGGCATTCCTGCTAGTGAACACTATCCGCTATTTTTGTGATGCTCCCAGCCTCACCCCCGCCTGCTTCAATTTCTTTCAACTTCAGGTACAATTCAAAACTATGTGTAGCTAAACAAGGAGTGTATACAGTATTTTGCCATCACGTTTCCTGGGTTGGCATTAGTAATGTGATATTTGAATTATAATCAGCTGTGGAACACACACACACACACACACACACACACACACACACACACACACACACACACACACACACACACACACACACACACACACACAATTCTTAACGTTAATGGTAATAAACCTACTGAGTGACACATTTTGCACAGTGGTTCAAAAGGGATCATTACATGAAAAGGAGATGACTGGACAGAGATGTAATTGTGTGAAATTGTATTTGCAGTTGATGGGTGTTTTGCCCATCTTGCCCTTGCTCTTCCCTGTTATGTGGGTGCTGTTGAATGCCTTCGGAGAGGCCAGGGTCCTCGCGGAGTTCAGCCGCGCATCACCAGCTGGTTTGGTGAGGGACACACACACACACACACACACACACACACACACACACACACACACACACACACACACACACACACACACACACACACACAAATGGCGGAAAAGACAGCTCTAGTTACTAACATGGAGGATTGTGTTCTATGTTTTAACAAATTACTGCAGACACACACACTGTAGGTTAGACTGATATGTGACATCTGATATTTGATATTGATACTGATATTTTAAGGTCAATACCAACAGTAGAGTACTCCCATCTGTGATATGCTACTAAACAGTGTGATAAAGAATTGCATGTTAAACATTACCATTATAAATGTTACACAGGTATAACATCTAGAAATACTATAGTCAGTCAGTGGTCAACCATCGCCAGTAGTTTTTACAGCGTTTTTGTGCTAATTTCCCTTTTAGTGAGACAAAAGAACAGAATATTTGTTGTCAGAACTTAATGTTTACTGACTACACTTGATGCTGTTTCATATGTTTTTCCATGCTGGCTATTGGCACCTTCCATTCAAAAATAACAATAGAGATCCTGAAACCCATATGAGTCTAACTGTAACACACACAAACACACACAGAGGAGACACAGCGAAGGCCTCCCTCTGTGTTTTAACTAGACTCTTCTCTTGCTCCAGCTTGCTAAGTTCTCTGAGGACACTCTAAGCAGCTACACCGAAGTGGTTTCCTCCAAGGTATAACCTCTCACTGTCTCGCTCTCCCCTCCTCCGCTCGCTTGGCTCTCCCACCTGAACCCGCCTGTCTTCACTCGCTTGCTGTGTTCGCCCTTTGCAACTCCCTCTTTGGAACTCCCGTATACAGCCCTCGCTACCCTCCCACCTCCACCCTCTCACCCTCAATCTCCATTACATCTTTGATTTCTTTGCCATGGAAATCTTCATGGACATCTTCTGATCAGACCACCGCTCTGATTTTCCATGTATATTCTTTTTTTTTGCTTTAATACGATCCCTTTGCTTTGTTTTTTTTATTCATCTCGCACAACTTCATCTGTGGATTATCTGTCAACATGTCTTGACCGAGCACCTCTGGATGTAAGTTTACACTCCGATGTCTCCAGTCATCTTTGACATGTTATCTCGACAGTCAATCCTGTCTCTTTAAGATCATTTTCTCACCTCATGGATACCACTTCTAATCCCACGACCTCTCACAGTCCCTGACCAAACCTAATCATTGTCCTCCATCGTTGCCGGGCTTAGTGCTCAAAGGAAAAGTCATCAGTAGATTACCACCGATCTGTCTTTATGAAAACATTAGTGCTTTGTCTCTTGCTTTGGCATTGCTCCAAATGAATACAGAGCAAGTGTTAGATATAGGGAAGATGATCTGGGATGGACTTTTACTTGAATCTGTGCCTGATCTTCCACCTCTGCTTGTCTGCCTGCACTGCATGTCTGGAAATCAGCCCCAATATGGCCCTGTGGTGGTAGGGTTTCCTCTCCTAGTTTTCCTTCCTTATCTCCTTTGGTATTTATCTATTTTTGGCTTGGTCACAGCATCAAATGTTGATTGAAATCTGTATTTAGCAGATCAATTCGTGATAGTCACTCATCATACTGCTGTGCATTGTCCCTGCTGTACACTCCGACTGGACTGAGCCAATCATATCCAACATGTTCCTCATTGATGCCTGTTGCAATACTCCCAACAATGGTAGTAGTGTGCAACATTTGTGTTGGGTTGGTTAATTTATGTTGGTTATTTGTAACATTATTTCGAGTCCCTTCATGGGAATTACAAAGTTGGATGACTGAGGAAAGTGGTATTGCTGTGTGATTTTAAATTGATAATTTTAGCTGGTTAAAAAATACCTTTTTGGCCTCATGTATGTACAGGATGCAACTGAATACAAATATATACGGTAGACATTTTTAGTATCAAACTAACCAAAGTGATTGTTGTCTGTATGTCCGTGTTTACTGGGCAAACAGGAACTGTTGGATACAGATACTAGCTCTGTGTTAGACCCCTAATGTACATGTTTCCTTGGTTTACCAGCCCTCGGCCAAAGATTCGAAAAGTTCATTTTGGATGCTGCCTGATGATAAACAGAGGAGGCAATGAAGGGCAAGCTGAGATTGTTTTCAGTTTGTCCCTCGCTGAAGCGGTCGCCATGGATTTCCAAAAGAAAGAAAGAAAAGAAAGAAAGAAAAGAATCAAAATCTGCATGGATTATTTCGGCCCACTCACACAATGCTGCAGCTTGCACTAGCACCACTCCCCTCCTCGCCTTGTGCCTCTAGCATTGTAGTATAGAATCCTTGTCTCTCTCTACAGCCCAATCACAGAGCTTGTTTTTATAGCTGGTTTGGGGATTTTAGGCTGAGCTCAATCTACTTTCTTGTTTGCTTTTTAAATGTCTATTTTAATAACTGAATCACTATATTTATGACTTAAATATTACTTTTGAATTTTATTTTCATAATTTCTATGTATCGACACACATTTCTGTCTTCTAGTATGTAATAGAAAGCAATCCTCTAACTTAATTTGTGTGTGTGTGTGTCTGTGTGTGTTTATTTGTGCAGGAGTTGCTGCGTTGTGTGTGGAGACACCTGGTTGGCGTCCTGAAGGGAGAGTCTCAGACACTCTGTTATACGTCCAGCCTTTTACACACTCTAGGATCTGTCACTGTGAGTATTATGGGGGAGATAGGGGACAGATATCTAATGGCAATTTTTAATTGTGAGTATTTCCCGTCACTTAAAATCCAGGTCCACGTTGACTGTGACATAATACATTAAAGAACATAAGCTTGTACCAAGTAAAAATGTTGTTTCCACATGAAGATGATCTGAAAATGATGCAGTTCCTTGTTAAGGTTTTTCCCCAAGCCAAGTATTATATTGTTTACCTTTTTAGCTGTGTCAGCTAACATTAGCTTCACAGAATGACAGACTTCCTTACAGACCCTCATTGTGCTGGTCCCCATTCAGTTGTATATAGCTATGCAGTTAGTTTGGGTTTTATTTCGCTAGGTGTTTAAATATCTGTCTCTGAGATTTCTGAACACCCAGCATCGTCTGTTTCCACAACGTCATCTGTTGAGTGTTTGATGTTTCTTTATCTGGGCTTTAGGACGCAACCGCTGTGAAACAGAGAATTCTATTTTTATTTCTCTCATTCACAGCTCCGTTCCTCTGTTTTCACTCTCTCTCTTTGCTCGCCCGCCTGCAGTTCAGTGTTGCGCTGGCTCGCAATCTCTCTCCTTCTCTGTCTTTTTAAAAAGAATCGGGAAGCCGACAAGTCTAAAATTACTTTTAATGTTGTCAAACAAAGAGAAATGTTCTTCCCTCGTCCAAAATATTAATAAATCGTCACTATTAACGAGTTTTATAAACGAAGCGATCTACGAGTTGAAGCAGCCATCCTGTGTGTGTTAGACCAATCTGTGGCAGTCATCCCTGTAAAACTCACCCCGAAGGTTCCTTTATTTTCAGAAAGTACTACCCTCTCAGAACCACTGGGGACTATTTGTGGTCTAAAAAGGCCCAGGAATATGTCCCCAGGACTAAATTTAGACCCTGGTCCCTGCGGTCTATACGGAAAGTGGTTCCTTCAGAAGGTTCCTTGTTTTGGGGGAAAGTTCCTGCGGTTGAAACATGGCTACAGTGAGCTGTTAAAGGTTAACTACCATTTATTTCAACCTGGACCCTATGTTCCTATGTTTTTGTGTCTAAGTGACTGATGGGAACAATGGGAATCTTTGACATTGGTCCAGTATTAAACAAGATCGCTGCCGTCGGCAGTCAGCGAAACAAGCTACAATTTAAGTTAATAGGGCAATTGTCCAGCTTGTATTTACCTTCCCAAATGTTTCTCGTTTTGCCGCTTACAGGCTCAGATTAATATTCTAAGTGTCTGAAAACATTATGCAGTCCTTCCAGAAAAATGCAGAGTTTTTTTGTGATTGTTAAGGGCAAAAATCCTTGATTATGCGGCACGTTTTCTTAAAAAATGTGATGGAATATGCATGATATTTATGCAATTTTATGCGTATTTGAAAAAATGTATATATATTGTAAATAAATATGCTCACTTTGGCTGATTATCCATGAATTATGTGATCGCATAATCGCGTTTTTCTGGAGGGACTGATTATGGAAAGGATTTCTAAGGAGGTCGACCTTTCTGTTAAAGAGTAAGACAGTTTTTTTTTTTAAACATACAAACATCTGCGAAATTGTGTTCTCTAAAGCCGCCAGACTCCATGTAAATAAAGAGTAATTTTAACATCGTAAAATACACTTCATTCAAAATCGACAGAAACTAAATAAAACTATGAAAACCGTTTTGGGTCGTCTTTCCACTTTTCCAACCATCACAACTCTAGTTTTGATTGAAGTAAACACACAGTTTACTGATTTACATGTGAAAATATGTTGACTCTATACACGCTAAAACTATTGCTTTTTTAAATGGAGTCTGGTGGGATTAGCGCTAGCGACTTCAGAGCTGTTTCTGGTTAACCAAAAAGGTCTTAAAGAGGTTTTAAAATGGCTGTGGGGATCCTTTCCATAATGTTTTCAGACACTAATAATAATAAAGATTGTTGCTCCCATCAGTCACTTACACACAAAAACAAAGGGAAAATATGGTCCAGGTTGACAAAAAACGAAATTACCCTTAAGGGCCCTGACACACCAACCCGATAATCGGCCGTCGGACAGTCTGGCGAGGTCAGTGGCTCGAGTCTGTTCGGTGTGTTCCGTGCCGTCCGTCGGAGGAGCTGTCGGCTTTTTTTTTTTTGGCCGACCTGACATGCTCAGTTTGAGACAGGGCAGTCGGGACTCACCCGGAAATGGCGAGCGGGTGAGCCTCTCAAAATCTGACGAAAATCTTTTAAACTGAGCTTTGTCAATCTGAAATGAAGACAGATTCAGCAACTGTATGGCCTATTTCTCACTTAAAATGTTCTCAGAAACACGGTTCGGTGAACTATTTTAGTACAATATGAGATCGTATTCTGAACGAGCCGCCATGACAGTCTGGCTGTGAATTTCCGGAGAAAAAAGACCCACGTGACGCGTTCGTCCAATCAGCTGCCGGTTTTCCTTTTCTGGGAAACAATACAGAGAAGCGCCGCCTGCTGCTATGGAGCCGTCTTATGTTACGTGCACGCGCCGAGTGTACGCTCAATTCGGCGTCGCCTCAGTGTGTTTTGAGGCATTTTTTTAGACCTCGGGGAGCCGACTGATCAGTCCGACCGCCTTTTCTGCCGACGGTCAGCCGTCTGGTTGGTGTGTAACAGCTCTTAAAGGGCTGCACACCTCCAACTCTTCAGCGAGCTAACCATCTTCTTTTACTGTGCCCTGCTGTTAACTGCTGTGTCCTATGTGGGGAAAACTACTCGCAGCATGAAATCAGACGGAGGATGCAATTATTTTTGACTGACTTCTAACAGTGTTTGGCTGCACTGGAAACAGATACACCAGCTGCTCCTCTGTTTCTTAAAGTAGCTGCTCAGTTACAAACGACAAACAATGAATATACCAACTATCTATGTACTTACATTAGAAACTATTTCATGCGTATAAGGTGTAAATCTTTTGTGTGTTTGTAGGTGCTGTGTTGTGTGGACAAGCAGGGTATCCTGTCATGGCCTAACCCCAGTCCAGAGACTGTGCTGTTCTTCAGTGGACGAGTGGAGCCACCTCACAACAGCCAGGATGATCTCCGAGACGACCTGTCTGTCAGCTCCTACTGCCGAATGGAGACAGATGACGACAGGGATGAGGTGTGTGTGTTTGTGTGTTTTCTTATACAGTGTAGCAGCCTGATGGTGTTATTTTTAGTCAAGAATCCTTTACCTGATAATGCACAGTATTGTATCCATCCCTGACTCCTCGTGACTGCTGCACAGGCCCAGGAGGCGGAGGCTCTGCTCTGTCTACCAGCAGAACCCCGTCTGGGGGACGGGCCGGAGCCCAGTGAGACGTCACATGACACTGCTCGCTCGTCTGACACATTGCGGCTGCGGCGCACCTGCCAACCTGCACACACTCGCACCAAACACCACTCGGGATCCAACGTGAGCTTCAGCCATGACGTTGAGGGGGGCGAGGATGACCAGGCCCAGGTAAAGACTGGAACTGAAACCTTATCAACTGTATGAAATAGTTATAAAAAAGTTAAAAGGAAAGCTTTATTTGACTTCACGATCTCTGCTGTGTTGGGATGTTGTTTTCTTTGTGTCATTTCTGTCCCATATGTCTCCAGGACTTTGCAATGGGCTGCCCGGAGGCGGAGGCCGATGACTTTGTGTGCGACTACCACCTGGAGATGCTGAGCCTGTCGCAGGACCAGCAGAACCCAGCCAGCATCCAGTTCGACGACCTGTCCTGGCAGTGCCACCTGCCGTCCCTCAAGCCGCTGGGCCTCAACATCATGCTGAACCTCTGCAACGCCAGCGTCACCCAGCAGCTCTGCCGCTTCTCTGACCACCTGTCCAACCTGGCTCTGCAGGAGAGCCATGGCACCGTGCTGCCCGTCTGCGTCCCCTGGGGGCTCTGTGAGCTCTCCAGGCTCATAGGTGAGCATGCAGTGATGGTGTTTTTTAGGGCTGCTTTTGCATCTAGTTAATGTAGAGCAAGCGGTTTATACCATGGCCTGGTTTTCCCCCTTAAGCCCCTTTCACACAAGCTTTGCAAACCTGAAATTATCTAGACATTACCCAGCGAGAACCCAGCGAGAACGCAAACATCCAAATCAGTCTAATCGGATATCAAATGGTCTTTACTCTGTCAGCTCCCTTGTACAAAGTCTGTGTTATCTCTGATTGAGCCAAAACTGTGAGAATTAACAGCAGGCGAGTGGGCGTGTTGATGACGTTTCAATTGGTGCGTGCAAACCCAGAAGAAAAACAAACATCCGAGGGTGAAGAAGGAGGGGGATTTACACGAAGACGCCAGTTAAAATGTCTTAATGGAGAGATGACAACATTCAGGACAACAAATTCCTGGAACGGCAAGAGACTTGGTTGTTTATGACCAAGTTATGAGCCGGCTCGCTCTGAGAACTGAGTCCTCTTTCAAGTAAATGTGAATGAAAAAAGAAGTCCCTTTTTTGTTGGTCCACTTTTTGGTCAACTTTAAGAGGACTGAGTTTGGACTGTATCCGAGAAGAAAGTCCTTTCCCTAGTGTAAATGTCTGAGCACTATGAGCAAAGATCTACCCCTATGTGGTTATTTTTTTTTTTTTTTTTTTTTTAGATTATTTTTTTGGGGCTTTTCCCTTTATTGTACAGGACAGTGGATAGATGTGAAAGGGGGAGAGAGATGGGGGATGACACGCAGCAAAGGGCCACAGGTTGGATTCGAACCCGGGCCGCTGCAGGACTCAGCCTACATGGGGCGAACGCTCTTACTGGGTGAGCTAGAGGCCGCCTCTACCCCTATGTGGTTTTAACGAGTAAGTAAGAGTAAACCCACAAGCTGTTGCATTGTTGTACTGGAATGGGAGTATTTCACCTGGCAAAACTGCGAGAGAACTATAATTATTTTTTGACATCACTTAGGAGCAAAAATGTCTTCTCTGGTCAGAAAGGTAATAACTGAAATGGCTTTCCTTGATGTAAAACCTGTTAATTGTAGTAAACTGAACTTTGTCAACTGAACTTTGTGTGTGTGTGTGTGTGTGTGTGTGTCAGGGTTCACTCCTGGTGCGAGGGAGCTGTTTAAACAGGAGAACCACTTGGCTCTGTACCAACTGCCATCAGGAGAAAAGACAAAGGAGTTCACTTCCCGCCGCCTTCATTACTTCACCAAACGCCAGCCTCCCATCTCCCACCTTATCTCCCTGTTTGTTCGAGACTCTTCCTCCAGTGAGTCCACACACACACTTCAGTCTACCCAGGTTTCTGTCCCACTAGTCTGGTTTGTTTGATTTAGTTTTTAATGAAATGATAAAAGCTAACCTTGATTTTCCACTGGGCATGCGGCGTCTGTGCTGCGTTCCGGCTGCGCCACGCACCGTACCACACCGGTAGCGTCTCAGAAGCGGAGCGTCTTACCTGCCCGACTTGCAGATTTTATTGTCTCTAGAAGTACTTGAAAAAAACAGTCACATGTTTATTAACTAGTATCTTATCTTCTAGGGATGTCCCAATCACAGTATCGGATCGGAGCTGATTTTGGCATTTCTTTAACTGATCGGGGATCGGCATTCACCCCAGTTACCTTACCCCAATCATGTACATCAGCTTGTAATGATCACTGCCTTTAGTCACACACGCCCAGCTCCACAAACGCACCGCCAGACTGCCTGGATGCCGGCAATTACAAACCAAGATGGGCGCGGCCACTCACCAGTGTCTGTTCAGAGTCTCTGTCGCTGTCTCGTAGCTTGCAACCCTTGGCAACAATTTAAAAAGTCAGTCTTTTTGAGTCACCCGATTTTTACAAAAGCGGATTTTTGTAATTCTCCACACTTCTTCCGTGATTCCACCAGGAAACCACGCTTTCAGGCCGTCATTCCCTGAAGCCGGCATCGGTAAACACAAGAAGAAAATCAAAGATTGACTATTAAGCGCAAGAGGCGTCACTAAGTTTAGTTTTCGTTGTCCAGCGGGGAACTTGAGACTGTTTATTCTTTGGTACTGTTTTGGTACTGAACGCCCCGCGGCTCGCGTGAAAATAGACCTGGCGCGTATCTTTAGCGGAGAGCCGCTTCGCGCACGCTTCTGGGACGCGCCGTGGAATATCAATCATTGATTTGAATGCCCGCTAATCGCGGCGCCTCTGGAGACGCAGCAGACGCGCCTGGTGGAAAATAGCGGTAAGCCCTTTTTTTCTTAAATGTATTTGTTGCATTTTACGGTGTTAATTGTCCTTTCCCGTTCCCTTCCCTTTGCCCAAATAGCAGAGTAAGTTAAAAGGAGAATTAGTTTTTTTGTTTTGCTGCAAGCGTTATTCATTCTGTGTCTCGTGACCTCTGACCTTTCTGTTGCAGATAACGTCCAGATGCTGTCCCATGGCTCGGCCGACCTTATCCTGGAGTCCTGCACTGACTTCTGGGATGGAACTGATATCTATCCCCTCTCAGGCTCAGACAGGTGCAGCATCATTCACACTGATCATTCTCACTTTGCTGTAAATCTTTAGTCAAACTTAAAGTATAAAAAAGAGTTAACAATATTAATCACAAGCCAATATCATCCATGTTTCTAGCAGTCTTTCCAGTCTTTCTCCTATTGTTTGTTTAACCCGTCCCTTTGCCTGTTACAGAAAGAAGGTTCTGGACTTCTACCAGCGTGCCTGTCTGTCAGGTTACTGCTCTGCATTTGCCTATAAGCCCATGCAGGTATCCTTGTCCAGCCAACTGAATGGGAAGTGTGTGGAGCTGACCTGTGGTCCCTGCCTCTTCTCCGGAGTGGAGCTGCCCTCCACCACCCCCATCAAACACAACTCCTGCAGGAACAGCTGGAGCTCCGACGGTACGACTTATTGACAGGGGGACGTAGGGCTGGCTACCGAATTCAATACTTTTTAGGCACAGACCGAAGTGCCTCCATATAATCGAGTATCGAAAAATGACTGTGTCATTCAATACCAAATTTCAATCCCTAAGGAGTAAATCTCATCAGCGTCAGTGAACCAGTAAACACGCAGCATGCTTCTACCAAGATCTAATAATGCTGGTGATTGGCTGTTTAGTGTTACACATCGTAGATGCACGCAGGAAAAACTCTACGATACGCACAGAGACGGGCCTCACGTAGTAGGAGCTGAAAAATAAATAAAAACAGATTTGTGCCGTAATGTGTAATGATTAAATTTCTTTTTGTTAAAATGGATTTTGTAAAATTAGTATCGAAAAAAACCATGGTTCAGGAACCGGTATCAAAGTCACAGTGCTGGTACCGGTATCAAATATATACATATTCGATACCCAGCCCTAGAAGGACGTATAGTTAAAGTAATGATACAACTTTTTCTCATTCTGTTTTCCTCTCATTGTCTTTCCCCTTCATGTCTAAAGAGGGTATAGGTGAGGGTGTGGAGCGCGACGACTGTGTTCAGGCCCTCAGTGGGCAGATCTTCATGGGCATGGTATCGTCCCAGTTCCAGGCGAGGCTGGACACCGTGCGGCTCATCGATGCCCTCGTCACCGCCTGTATCCGGTTCGTTTACTTTTCCATGGAGGATGAGCTGCGCAGCAAGGTGAAGACTCGTGAGCTTGAATGAACATTCGATACTACAGTATCTAGTTGGTTACGGTGGCGCCGGCAGCCGTAATCCTGTACGCACTGTGAGACGTGCAACGCATCTAATGCGTAACAATGCCTAAATGCGCCCAGGGGCAGCAGCCAACAGCAGCAACTCCTCTCTGCTCTGTTCATAGTGCTAATTGTTTCATTAAATATTAGGGCAGTCCTCGACTAAAGAAATTCTTAGTCGACTAACACTTATATGATTTTGTCGATTAATCGATTAGTTGATGTAATCGACAGAGCTGTGCTCTTTGAGAGGTGGTTAAGACTAGAAAAGCACAATATAAATGTAGTTAATTAACCATCTGTAAAACTGACTTTCTCCACAATTAATCCTGCAAAAGCAGCACTTTAAATCTTGTGTTTACCAGAAATGTGCTCATAAGTTTCTTGGAAATGAGTAATTAAGCATGAATAAGCATAAAAAATGACTCATCAACTAAAGAAATCTTAGTCGACTAAGACCAAAACGACCGATTAGTCGACTAATCAACTAAGAGGTGGCAGCCCTATTAAATATACATTATTTCACCAACAACCCATCCACTATTTATCAGAATGTTCATTTTTATGACTCGATCCGTAGATAGTTAACTGGTTGCTGAGTATCGCTAAACCCACGGACGGAGCTAGCATGTTGTTTGAATCATGTGTGTCAACATGGACATGAATATTGCGGTTATGAGGCTTATCCCGTTTTAAATAATATTTGGGATATGATGTTTACATGGCACAGTGATAAGTCATGTTCTTTATATCTCCGTTAGGCTCGCTGACAACTGTCTGCTCTGAGTGCATCCATCTCTCTCTCTCTCTCTCTCTCTCTCTCTCTCTCTCTCTCTCTCTGTCTCTCTCTCTCTGTCTCTCTCGCTGTCTCTCTCTCTCTCTCTCTCTCTCTCTCTCTCTCTCTCTCTCTCTCTCTGTCTCTCTCTCTGTCTCTCTCTCTCTCTCTCTGTCTCTCTCTCTCTCTCTCTCTCTCTCTCTCTTTCTCTTACAAAACGCTTTAGTAAAATATTTTCACAGTCTGGTCATTATGATATGATAAAAGTACGCTAGGAGCACTCTCATACACATTAAATATTATAAGAACAGCTGATTTCTGGCGCAGTGAACCACCTTAGCGGGCAGGGCGTTTTTTGTGCGTACTGTGAAATAGAATCCTGCCGGTGCCACTGGTTGGTTAGTTTGGCCAAAATGAGTATGAGTAAGATACTCTTTCCTCAGGAAATGAAATGACTCTTATCTTTTGTCTCTCTATGTCTCTGCTGACAGCACCATGGTCATCCAATAAATGTATATAATGTATATCACAGTCTGTGACACACCAAGGGCCCGTCTTGTTTTTGTTGTTGTCATTGCAGTAACTGCTACAAAACACTACAATAATTGTTAGCATTAGAACTATTTTTCTTAGCAAAAAATGACAAAACCCCATCCTTAAAAAAGAAGAGACATTACACTGTCTCAGCAACTCCTCAGGCGTAGTGTAAAAATCATCGATGGCACAAAATGATATAAGATGTGTTGAAAAATCAATACAAAATGTCACAAGCAGTGTACTGCACACCAGAAGAAAAGTGTGAGTGCTTGAGTTATATGGCTACTTATGTGTCTATGCAGGTTTTTGCAGAGAAGATGGGTTTAGAGACAGGCTGGAACTGTCACATCTCTTTGACTCCAAACGGAGACAGTCCTTGTGATGGAGCTCCATCCAGCCCCGGTCACGGCTCCCTGCACGAAGGTACGTACCACGCGTATTTGTACAAACTCAGCTTAATATTCTTTTTATTCAATTTACAATAGGGATGCACTACATGGCTCTTCTACTGACTGCAGGTTTGATTTGAACATCAGTATGGATTTTTAGGGTTACTGTTTATATTTTGTGTGGTCTCAGGACTTAAATGAACCTCCAGGTTCAGGTGTTCCAGGTGTGGGCGAGTACTACTGCATACATGAAAAAAAATGTAAAGCCTTTTGCGAAGACTACAAGTTTGAAAATTGAAAAAATCTAGGGGTTTACCAGACCTGTAGCTCGCTCCTCATCGCAGCCTGAGGCTGCTACTAGCATAACACACCCAAAACTCAGAACCAACTGCAGGCAGGTGAATTGCATTGTAGGTAATGTAGGCACTAGGTTGTGACAAGAAAGAAGCATGTGTGGAATAAAAACAGTTCTCTGGTTCAGCTACGTTCATTTTTATCCTTTTTTTAAACTAAGTATGACAGTGTTATAGGAGTGCAATGCTAAATCAGTGGAGTATTCTTTTAAGTCTCGTGCTTATTAATAATAGTCTCGCTTTGCCAGACCATCCACACGCTGTGGAGCGGAGGAAGGGTCTGGCTAGTCTACAGAGCATTCCGGGATGGGAGAAAAATGTGCTCTGGTTGATTGGCATTTCTTTAAACCAATCACAATCGTCTTGGGCAGCGCTAAGCTCCCCAAGGAGCTGCTGCAAAATAGTCGTGCGAGAGAAAACTCAGATTGGACGGATAGTCTAGCTAGCTGTCTGGATTTACCCTGCAGAGATCTGAGGAGCAGTTAACCATAGTCCTCAGAAATCCACCAGAGTTTAGAACACCAACACAAAGACAGAGGAAGGTGACGGACATCGGCGAAAAGACATGCAACCGGTTGAATTTCCTGCGGCACCGGAGCAATCCTGGAAGCTGAACGTCGAGGATATAGACTAATTAATACATGGTTATTATGTGCGTCTGTAGGGTAGAGTATGGTAAAACACTGGTGCATTTGCAGATGCTCTTCAGTACACATATAAATACCTATCAGTTGGAGAGTTTTCAAACCCACATACATTTTAAATCAGATCTTCTCAAATCATGACATTTCCCTGTCCAGTGAGCTGGCTATCAAATCAGATGTGAGCAGAGACTGGAGCCAAAAGAAAAATCCAAATCCTCCCCTCCATGTTTGCTAAGCCTCTGTGTTGTTTTAATTAGACTTCCTAATTATGTATGGTGTGTGTGTGTGTTCCAGTCAAAAACATGTTCCTTAAATGAAGGCTCAGCAAGTGAACCCTGTGAAAGCTAGTTCTAAAACGTGTGAGTGTTTGAGAGTCTCTCTTCATATGTGATCCAGATTCCCGGGATGAAGCCGAAGGTCCACTGCTGCCAGAGGAGGAAGCCCACTCTGACCTGGCCAGTTTCCAGCCCACAGACAGCGACGTGCCCAGCTTTCTGGAGGACTGCAACAGGGTAATTTTAATAAAAGGGTAGTTTATTAAAACCAATGAAGCTACTGCTCAGTTCTCTTTACAAAAGAGGAAGGATCACTATCTGTTTGACGTCGACCCCTACATAACAGACTGATTTCTCTGTCCTTTGCTTTCTGAACCAGCAGGAGATGATGTATTGCTTTAAGTGGATTATTTGTACTAGTAAAGTGCCCGTTCAAAATGAGTGCTTGGCCTCTGGTATTGCTGCTTGTAGCTTACTCCAGATCCATTGTAGCCCAAAATGACTTACAGAAGGACCCCAAACTTCATATGCAACCACACTGTGTTGCCTACAGTGTACTTCTAATTCTGAGGAAAACATTGTACTACTACATTTACCTGAGAGAGATTCGGATTTTACTAACAAAATATCACAATTAAAATGTGGAGTAATCGCAGACATTTGCCTCATGGACTCATGGCGCTGCGCCATGTGCCACCCATCTGGTCCGTTATGACAGCCAATCGGCAAAAATCTGCGTTAATCAACCACCAGAACTGGACCAGAGACAAACTCACATTCACAAGGAGGGAGTCAGCTGGCTCTGGAATGTGCGCGTTGCTTGAAAGAGAGAGGCGGGGGCAATGAAAATAAAGAGTTTTTGTTTAACTGCATTTTAGTGTTGTCTTTTTCGTCAACGATCTTGCATGTACACAGTCAGCGTATAATGACGGTCGTGCTGTCTCGTCATTATTATTGTTAAATAAATGTAACACTTTCAGCAGAGGGTTCATTTCCCAACAGGCTTAGTGGCTTGACGGTTAACATTGAAGTATGGATTTGATTTGCGGGGGTATTTTGCCGACGGTAATGTTATTCATGTTATAACCTAAGTTAGCAGCACACAGAAAGAGACCTCTTTGCCCGTCAGCTCCGCGATGATGTTATTTTCTGCTATGTGCTTACAAATGGTGAATTTACAGCTCACACCAACTTAATACGATATAGTGTCTGGCTTTTGTTTGTTTAGTGTCGGCAAAAATGCCTTTTTGTTGAGTTTCACCTTAGCGATCTCACACCTAAGTGATCTGAGTGAATTTAGGCTGGGCTTTTATTGTGAAGAGTAGACACGGAAGAACCAGCGTTATGGCAGCGCTTTTTTTCTCAACATTTTTCCTCAACCTTTATTGTTCGGTTGTTTCGTTTAATTCACAGTTTATTAATATCCAATATCCAGCGCTATCCAAACTGCTCCAAATTCCAAACCCCAAAGTTCATTGGTACCCAGGAAACCAAGTTTGAAGTAGATCGGATGAACGGTTTATGAGATATTTCAAAGAGACGCATGCACGCACGCACGCACACACGCACACACACACACACACACATACAGAGATTCCCTGATTTATTAGAAAGATGTACTGCTGATATTTTGTCTAATAAAGAACTCAAATTATTGACATTTAGTCTAAACATGTTTGTTTTTTTTTCCTATTTCAATGTTCAATTTTTGACTGTTCCTGTTTTTCTGTCCCTGCTCTTTCTTAGGCCAAGTTACCTCGTGGCATTCACCAGGTTCGTCCTCATCTGAAGAACATTGATAATGTGCCTCTTTTGGTGCCACTCTTCACTGACTGCACCCCTGACAGTGAGTTTTTTTTCACACCCCCGATGTGTAATTCCACTTTGTTTTGTACACTTTTTGTATTTCTTTTTCAAGGTGTCCTATGTCCCCATTGTCTTCATATGCCCCTCAAGAGTGATGTAGATTATAATGAGGAAAAGTAGTGATAGCAATAATATGATATGATATGACACGATAGTAGTCTATATCCACGACGTTCCACTTCCGAGATTGCTCTTGTTCTGCCGGAAATTCCGCCGGAGGTCACTCTTTTCGGATGTCTGTTTTTCGCATGTCCCGTTACCTTCCTCTTTCTTTGTGTTGGCGTTCTAACCTCCGGTGGATTTGTGAGGACTATGGTTAACTGCTCCTCAGATCTCTGCAGGGTAAATCCAGACAGCTAGCTGGACTATCTGTCCAATCTGAGTTTTCTGTTGCACGACTAAAACAACTTTTGAACGTACACATGTTCTACCAAAACAAGTTCCTTCCTGAGACTATTTTGCAGAAACACCGTGGCTCCACTCGCCGCTTAGCACCGCCCAAGATGATTGTGATTGGTTTAAAGAAATGCCAATAAACCAGAGCACGTTTTTCTCCCATCCAGGAATGCTGTGTAGACTAGCCAGACCCTCCTCCGCAGCGCTGTGGAGGAAGGTCTGGCAATGTAAGACTAACATGATGGTAATATTGATACTAATGGTTTTTTTTTCTTCACAGCCATGTGTGAGATGATAAAGATCATGCAGGAGAACAGGGAGGTTACATGCTGTCTGGGAAGCTCCGCCAATTTCCGCAACAGCCGTCTGTTTCTACAGAGTAACCTCAGGTACTTTTTTTTCATGTGTAAATTGATGTTATTTGGATTTAGGGTTCGACCGGTGTTGATTTGTAATGTTAATTTTTGATTTTTTTTTTTATCAGCGAAAAAACTTTCAACCACAACATTTTTTTTCTTAGCGGATTGGGAAAGACTCTGAAGCAGCATGTAGGCTACATTTGTGGAATCCAGCTGAAAGCTACCTCTTTTGGTATCTAGCAGTGCAGTTGGTTTTGGTTTTACTTATTATTAATGACTCAGTGGCACTCCCAGCATTGAAGAGTGACATTCAAAAACACAACAGCCACATCTCAATAAGTGTCTATGTCAGTGTCCCCATTTTGGATAATCCACAGAACGCCAGTGGCTTAAGGTCGTTCATTAAACACTGATCACACAGTTTACAGGTACAGTTCATTACGTAGGGAATTGGGTGTCACCAATTAGTATTGAAAAATTGAAGGAATAAGGAAAAATGGCTAAATGTTAAGTGTCCAGTGCAGATCCACACTCTTGTTAGCAAGTACTGGATCCCAGTCAGTTTGGTCTTCTTTTAAGGATAGAAATTTAAATCTTTACAACAAATCCTTTAAGTACAATTTTTAAAGTAAATTAGTACATAAGTATGCTGAGTTTCCCAGGCTTGTAGCCACAATCACACTTACCCCACTTGCACTTTTCATCTTTGTTTTTTTACCAGCGTGGCTTCATAAAATTTGTTAGAAATGTAGCTATAGAAAGCATGAAGTGCCATTTTTCAGTACAAATGATATTCCATTTGCCTCCATTGTACTTGTGTGGAGACAGATATCTCAAAACCTGGTTAAAGGAACACGCCGACTTATTGGGAGTTTGTCTTATTCGGCATATCCCCCAGAGTTAGATAAGTCCATACATATCCTTCTCATCTCCGTGCGTGTCGTAACTCTGTCTGACGTCCCCACCGCTAGCCTAGCTTAGCACAGATCCTGGAGGTAACCGGCTCCATCTAGCCTACTGCTCCCAATAAGTGACAAAATAACGCCAACATGTTCCTATTTACATGTTGTGATTTGTATAGTCACAGCGTGTACAAATAACAAGGTCACATGAGACTCACTCCGCCCAAGTAGCAGAAGTAGCAGTGCTTCGCCTTCTGAGAATATAGTTCCCAGTTTATATACGGTTAGAAGATGGCTGTGTCTCATGTGACCTTGTTATTTGTACACGCTGTGACTATACAAATCACAACATGTAAATAGGAAAATGTTGGCGTTATTTTGTCACTTATTGGGAGCAGTAGGCTAGATGGAGCCGGTTACCTCCAGGATCTGTGCTAAGCTAGGCTAGCGGTGGGTGCGTCAGACAGTTACAACACGCACGAAGATGAGAAGGGTATGTATGGACTTATCTAACTCTGGGGGATATGGTGAATAAAACAAAGTCCCAATAAGTCGGCGTGTTCCTTTTTAAATAAAAATATCTGCACGGTTAGATTCTACATGAAGTTAAGTGAAGAAACGCTTCTTGTAACTTGGCTATTTTGACCCTTTGTGGGCACAGTATTATGATCCTGATTGGCCCATATGTGAATGTTCAACTTCCTTCCTCCACAGCATTGCTCTGGACCCTCTGTACCCCTCTCAGTGTTCTTGGGAGACGTTCGGCTATGCCACTGGAGGAGGATTTAACGACCGAGACGCTGAAGGTCTGTCTCCTCTGAGGCTCTCGGGACAGCTCAACAGTCTGGGCTGCTCCGTCACCTTCCACCAAGGAGAGAGTGTCAGCATGGTGAAGCTCATAGAGCAGGTTAGCCACACAAGCACTCACACACTCGTTAAGTCAGAGAGAGTATTCAAATGTATTAAACAGCCCCATATTATACTCCTTTTCAGCATCATATTTGTATTCTTAGGGGTCTACTAGAATAGGTTTACATGCTTTGATGTTAAAAAACATATTATGTTTCTCATACTGCCCATTACTACAGCTCCTCTGTCTGAAACACTGTCTGAGCTTTTGGTCCGCCTTTCTGAAAAGCCCAGTCTGCTCTGATTGGTCAGCTGGTCCACCCTGTTGTGATTGGTCAGCTGGCCCACTCTGTTATGATTGGTTAACCAGATTCAAACAAGCCACTGGGTGGGATGTGCGTGCTCAGGCAGCACATTTGATAAACTGGGCTGACATTCTCAATTAATGACATCACTAATTGAGGAATGTCAAACAGGAATGTGGGCGAGCCGTTGTTAGACAGACAGTTGAGAAAAAGTGCTGTCTGTGGGAGAGAAAGTTCCATTTGGAGTGAAATGTGTTTTTTTGTTCTTTATACATCTATTACATACACAAAAATTAAAAAAGCATAATAGGTGCTCTTTAATTATTCGGCCTTTTGGGTGAATCTGTTTCAGGCACGACACACAACCTACGGCATCCGCAAGTGCTTCCTTTTCCTGCTCCAGTGTCAGCTCAGTCTGGTCATCATCCAGGTGAGTGAGGAGACCTCATATGGATGTTTACGCTGCACTAGGCTAACGTTTTATGTAAAAATACATGTGTTATTAACACACATTTCTGATATTGAATAAATAAATGGAGTGCCCTGTTTTTTTTCTGCAGTTCTTAGCCTGTCTAGCTCAACTTCCTCCTCCCATGAACACCACTGACATCCTCTGGCTGTCCTGCTTCAGCTGCCCACTGCTAAGGTACACACACAGAGAACATAGTAGGAATCTAGACACTAATAATACAATGTTGCTGTGCCATATAGGGAGTCACGCTTATGGTCGGTTTGTGTTGTGTTGACAGTGTGTCATTTTTGGGGAAGCCACCAGACAGTTCAGTCATGAACGTTGCAACAGGGAAGAACCTAGATGCAATTCCAAGAAAGGTAGGATCACATATCAGTCACATCTTTCACATCTACTGCTGATCTGTAAACTTAAATTGTTATTGACTTATTAGTAGGGATGCCCCTCAACACCCTGTTCTAATGGGAACCGGTTTTAAATGAGTAAAAACCAGAGTATTGATAAGGTCCGGAATTATCGGGCCTGCTATCGGTACTGTCTGTCTGTCTGTCTCTGTCTCTCTCTCTCTCCCTCTGTCTCTCTCTCTCTCTCTCTCTCTCTCTGTCTGTCTGTCTCTCTCTCTCTCCCTCTGTCTCTCTCTCTGTCTGTCTGTCTGTCTGTCTGTCTCTCTCTCTCTCTCTCCCTCTGTCTCTCTCTGTCTGTCTGTCTGTGTCTCTCTCTCTCTCTCTCTCTCTCTCTCTAATAGCGTAGTCATAACTCATAGTTACTTATAGTCTATCTTAATTTAAAACTATATGTAACGTTTACCTGATTTATCCAGTTGTGTCATCGCTCTGCTCTGTCTGCAGTCTCTCATTCAGCGTGGATGAGAGACACATGTATATAATACGTTTTTTACACAAGCACAACGCGTTAGCCCGGCTAATAGCTAATTGTTGCAAACAAGCTCAGTCATTTGATGTCAGAATATGAATATTATTTATGTTATTGACATTTTAGATTTGTTTTCAGTGAGTTTATGTAATGACTTTGCTTCTTTGCACAGCTACTAGAGATTATACTGAAAGATGTTTCTAATGTGTTGACCAACCCATTTGCATACATATACTTTTAGATATAATGCAGTCCAGTACACACTTGGGTTAGGTACCGTACACTTTTTTTTTTCCAGTACTGGTACCTGGAATTCGGTTTTGCTACTTTCCCTCTATAATAACTATGAATAAATAAAAAATTATTTCAGTTGTAAAAAATTATTCCAAACCTATTTATCCCATTCACTCTGAACATTTTGGTATTTACAACATTTTACACTCAACACACACAAAATAAAACACCTCCGTCTCCCCTCCCAAACTCGTCCCTACAAACTATCTAATAATTATTAATTTCTTACACTGCACTGTATCTTTTATTATTGTATTTGTATCTTATTCTATTGTAGCCTGTTTTCATTTTCTCTCTTTTTAAACTGCTCTTTAATGTTTTATGTAAAGCTTTTTCAATTGCCTTTTTGCTGAAATGTGCTATAGAAATAAAGTTGCCTTGCCTTACAACCTCAGCCTGTCAGTCAGTCACCAGGGCAACGCTGTGCCTGTCTGTGTCAGAGGAAGTGTAACCGCACCGCAGCTGCTTCCGGCTCGCCATTAATATCATATCGCAGCGAACGCTGTCCACGTGGAGTTATGAAAACTGTAACCACACTTGCAACTGCTTCACCTGCATTGTGACTTGAGAAACTGCCGAGGCGACGTAGCTTCTCTCCGTCCACACCTCTCTGTGTGTGTGTGTGTGTGTGTGTGTGTGTGTGTGTGTCAGAGCTGAGCTCTGCTCTCTGTCAACATGCAGAAAAGACAGATGTGCTCACGTACCCAAATTTGGCACCGTTTGATTTAACGTGAATCAGTCCTTGGTAGTACTGACGTATTTTGCTTGGTACCCAAAAAAAGTACAGAGTTTGGTACCCAACCCTAGTACATACTAATACTAACTCCAACTTTTATAGTAGTGGACAGTGTCAATAAAACATAAGATTCATTAAAGGTGGAATTTATGGCAGAGCTTTTGTATTGGATCGCATTAGACTGTACACTAGGGTTCCACGATATTGACAAAATGTGATATTGCAATATCAGTTATGAATATTGCGATATCGATATTAATTTCGATATTTTTAAACATGTAAATGTATAAGTTATGGGAAAACACATCAAAATAGATTAATTACAAATAAAACAAGTTTTCTTACAACACAAGGTTTATTTCAACTGACAGTCATATTGGACTGGTCCAACATGAATAAATGAATAAGGACCATGTCTACAGAACAGGACATGTTCTACTGGTTGGACAGTATGAAATATATAAATAAAGAGAACAGGACATGTTTTACTGGTTGGTCCGTTTCTCTCTATTTCTTCACTCACACTGTCACTCTGTCGAAATATGCACACATGGTACGCTCCATAGGGTTTGTCACGTAGTGGACTCGTGCACTAACATGTGCAAGTGGCACGGTAACTGGCCAATGAAACATGATCATTATAGCGTTTCAAGCTCTAAATCGAACACAACTAAGCCACACAGCCAACGGACGGGACGCAGCGCTCCACAAAATAAACAAAATATTGCATACTTATCGCAACACTTTCAATATAATATTACGCAATGTGATATCGTGATAACGATATTGAGTCGATATATCGTGCACCCCTACTGTACAGGGGTATCTAATGAAAAGGGCAATTAAGTGGTGATGATGATTACAAAATAATAATCCACAAGATTCTTTGTTTACTTGATTTGTGTGACACCTCAGTTCATAGACCTTTGTATCCAGCAGACATATTGACAGGAAAAGCACAGGTGTTAAAAAAAACATGAATCATGGCTGTGTTCTGTTAAGGTGTGCAGGTTTCAGGGCTTTGGTATTACACATGATGGCTCACTGGCTTTGCTTACTTGGACACCTAATGTAACAGAGCCATTGCTAATGCTATTAGTAACTAGCCTGGCTCCGCCCTCCTACGTACTTACGCTCAATTTTAATTTCCCTTCAGTACTCCGTCTGGGTTTGCGGTATATTCTTGGGTTTTCTCCAGCCAAATCTTTGGCGGTCCAATCAGCGAAGAGAGGGAGTGGCTGAGAACGATTACTTTGAGGCCGTGCGCTAGAGTTGCGGCGGAGAAAGATGCGAGCGAAGCCATTCGGTCCGTTGTGGCAACGCTGCCGAATATCCAGAAGTTAAAGCCCGAGCAAGAACAATCTTTGCTGAGTTGTGTTGGTGGCCATGATGTTATGGCCCTCCTCCCCACGGGGTTCGGGAACAGTTTGATTTTCCAGCTCGCTCCATTAGTGGTGAAGGAGTTGGCTAAGGCTAACGCTAGCAATGCTAATGCTAATATAAGCCTTGGCGGTCTCCCCTCTTGTTGCACATGCGCATGACATACGTCACGACCAAACGTTAGCGATTGGTTATGGCAGATCCAGAGTGGCTCTGGGCAGATCCAATAGTTTTATACTTCAACAGAGTACCCGCCTTCAAGGAAGTTAACACTTGTCAATGGAGAGTGGCCAGACTCTCTGTACAAATGAAATGTACCAGAGTCTGGTAGGACCAGGCTAATTAGTAACACCTGTGCTTTTTGTACTATGACAAAGTCAAAATGTCTGTTGGGAAAAAGGTCTATTGCTTTGGTGTTGCAATTACAATAATATAAAACAATACTCAGTGTAAAGCGCAGCTGATAAACACAACAGTAATCACATCTATCAGGAGGAATCATTAACATTAATTTTAATGCAAAGGACAACAAGGGATTTGACTGGATGTCAATGAATAAGAAGCTAATGCCACTGATGGATCTTTGACTAAATAGATTGGAGGCTGGTAGTCTCGCATTCCCAGACCGTCCTCCACAGCGCTGCGGAGGAAGGTCTGGCTAGTCCACACAGCATTCTGGGATGGGAGAAAAAGGTACTCTGGTTTGTTGGCATTTCTTTAAACCGACTACAAACGTCTTGGGCGGCGCTAAGCGCCAGACGCAATAACGGTGCCTCTGCAAAATAGCCTCGGGAAGGAACTTGTTTTTGTAGATCGTGTATGCTCCAAGGTTGTTACAGTGCAACTGAAAACTCTGATTAGACAGATAATCTGGGAGATCTGAGGAGCAGTTAACCATAGTCCCCATAAATCGACTGGAGTTTAGAATGCTAACGCAAAGAAAGCTAAAGGTGACGGACATCCGGCCGAAAATGAGGTACATCTGGTGGCACCGGAGCAATCCCGTAAATGAATCGTCGTCGATATAGACCAGGAGGCTGGACAATCTGAAAGCCTGTCATTCGAATTAGTCTGACTTACTCATCATGTTGTCCTCTTTGACCAGACCCAGAACTACTTCCTTGGCTGTTTCCTGTTGAAGTTTGGCCTGACAGCGTGTGCCTACCTGCTGGCCTTTGGGTTCACCCTGCAGGAGATCTGCCTCAGGAGCAGCAACTCCACTTTAGCTGACAACAGCACTGTCAACTGCCTTTATATACTCTCAGCCAGGTAGGAGAAGCAGTCCGCTGTCATAAGGCCACCATTTTTTCTTTAATGGTATCTAGGCCTGTAACAATTATGACATAATTGTCTAATTGTCTGTTTTTTTTTTTTTACGTAATTGCGGTCTTTGTTTAACCGCAATTAATCGCTAACATTAGCTAAGGTCTTAAGAGATATGACTGTTGATGGTAATTGTTGATGTTGTTTAGATTTGCCAAATTGTAATTCTATAAGTACACGTTCATAACGAAAATGACAAGGGGGGTACAAGTTAGAAACAATATTTTATGATAATAAAGAGCCGTGGTGTACTTCATAGGCTGTGTATATACAACATACATACATATATATGTATATATCAAAAAAAAAAAAAAAAAAAAAAAAATTATATATATATATATATATATATATATATATATATATATATATGTGTGTGTATATATATATATGTATGTGTATCTTTTTTTTGATTTGGCAGAAAGAGACAATTATATTGTTAGTCGCAATTATTTCTGAGACAATTAATTGTATAGAAAAGTTTGGAATTCTCACAGCTCTAATGGTATCACACTTAATTTCAGGATGATTTGATTATGAAAATGATGAAATGGTTGTGTACAGCTCACTGAAAGTCACATCTAATGGAGAAGATGCTCAATGGTGTTTTAAGCCCCCAACGTCGACTTCAAGGCAGCGCTGCGACCGTCGACTTCAAGGCACCTAACCCTAACCTTAACCCTAACCCTAACACCAGCAGCAGCAGAGCTGCCTGGAAGACGATGTTGGGGGCTTAAAACACCAAACACCGGAGAAGACATAGTGGAGAAAATCCAGACTTTATTAATCCATTAAATCAATTGTTTTTCTGCAGCTCTTCGGTTGACTCTCCTCACTGGTTCAGTGAGCTGTCCAATGGCCTGCTGCTGACTCAAAAGGTCATGGCAGGGTTCCTTGTCTTACACACGGGTAGGAATCCACTCTAACATACAGTATGCAGCATAAATGATGGTCCACGTCACCCATGTTTTTACCGTTATTCAAATCGATCCCTTTTTTCTGTGTCGTTGGTCTCATCTTCTCAGTGGTGATCTCCCTCAGCTATGTGCACCGCTCTCAGTCTCTGTGGAGAAAGAGTCCCCTCAGCAATACCTGGTGGTGTCTCACTGTTCCTGTGGTGTAAGTGATTATTGGTCATTTGTATGCTCTACAGATTTAGAGTTTATCTGTGCGTATATATCACAGTTTGCCCCCCATATTCATTGTACAGCGGCGCATCGCCGCCACGGAATGGTGAGCGCCGCTGCTAAAATTTCAAACGATCATCAATGTACTCTGCTCTCGTGTTTCACCGAGTGCGGGAACGCCCGAAATACATTGGCACAGATTAGGGGTGTCACAATACCAAAAATTTGGTAGTCGGTGCCAATACCAGTAAAATAACACGATTCTCGATGCCGATTTCGATACCACGGTAAAAAAAAACCCGAGGAGCAGGCAAGCGAGCATGGCTGTTCACAACGTGTAGCCTGTTCAGCGGCCGTAGCTGACAACGGTGAGTTATTTGAAGCCAAGAGAGGGGGGCTGTAAATCAGGAAGAGAGGACCGTGAGTTTGCAGTGAACATGCTGTTTTTTAGGTCAGGTAGAGTTGACTCTCGTATGTACCGGAAGTAGAAGCACGTGACTTTGGCCACTTGTTCGTGACCTTCTTCTTCTGAATCGATCGACTGGAACACTCTGAAGCGTATACTGCCACCATCAGTTCCAGAAGAGGGGCAGCACTGATGCTGCTAACACTGGCATCGTCGCTAACGGTGCCTACGGTGCTTGTAATTTTAGAACCGGAAGGTATCGGTAGTATCGGTTCTCGTGACATCCCTAGCACAGATGGAGCGCAACACGTGATATCTGAACCTTTTTTCAACTTGCTTTATGTTGTCTTCACTCGCAACGATCTCTACCATCATCAGAAACTTGTAGGAGAAAACTAGGGCTGCACAATTAATCGAATTTTAATCACGATCACGATTTTGGCTTCCCACGATCAAATTCACGTGATCGAGCGATATTTAAAATGCTTCATTCCGTTCGTAGAACGCTCTGTATCAAAAAAAATGTTTCCCAAGCTCCCTAAACCACTCTCTGATCACGTGCCTCCATGAGCCAATCAGAGTGGTTCCCTGCACCGCGCAGTTTAGTTTAGATGTTGACAGTCACAGAGGACAGAGTAACGTGAGGAAAATTCCACAACAGATAGCAGTTGGTCATAAGTCGTCACGAGGTTTACCAGTTTACCAGTAAACACAACATGTTGTCCCTTCTGTTGTTTTTCAGACAACAGCAGTGACCAGTGCTAGTTTGAGTCTTTTAGCTCATAGCTTTAGCGGCAGACTGTTGTACGTCCCGCTGTTGGAATCCTCTAACAGTGAAATACAGTCACACTACACCGTTTAGCTGTCAGCATTTTAGCCGTGTTTAATCCAGTTACTACTGTAGCTAACGGTAGGCTAACGTTACCTGCTGTGTAACGTGTTATTAGTATTTACTAGCGTGACATGCAGCAATGTTTCTGTTGCCTCTAACGTCTGTTTTGGACCATCAGAGCAACGCAGACATTTAAGTGGGACCGTAATCTGTGTTGCTATTTCGTCCGGTAGATACCGTGCACCGGTGCCCTATTGGCACTAGATTTTAACATGCGCTGTTAACGTGAACAGAAAATTGCGTTGCCTATATCTTTTCACGGCAAACGCGCATGTTTGGAAAGTGGTCGCACAACAGCTGAAATGGCATACTCCTTCATAGTATCCTTCAACAAAGGAGGAATGTAGCACAATATGAATGTATTGGCAGGAATGTAGCACAATATGGATGTGAAAGCAGTTATAATTAGCCTATTTGACATCAATATATTGATCAAAATAATCGTGATTATCATTTTGGCCATAATCGTGCAGCCCTAGAGAAAACTCAAACAGGCAACAGTTAAATATTTTCAGGAGGTACACATTAGCTAGGGTATCGATATGGAGTATGTGCTTTAGCTCCATTGCCAGACCTTCCTCCACAGCGCTGCGGAGGAGGGTCTGGCTAGTCCACACAGCATTCCGGGATGGGAGAAAAACGTGCTCTGGTTTATTGGCATTTCTTTAAACTAATCACAATCGTCTTGACAGTGCTAAACACTGGCGGAGCCACGGTGCCTCTGCAAAAAAGCCTCAGGAAGGAACTTGTTTTGGTGGAACGTGTGTACGTTCAAAAGCTGTTTTAGTCGTGCAACAGAAAACTCAGATTGGACAGATAGTCTAGCTAGCTGTCTGGATTTACCCTGCAGAGATCTGAGGAGCAGTTAACCATAGTCCTCAGAAATCCACCGGAGTTTAGAACGCCAACACAAAGAAAGAGGAAGGGGACGGACATCCGGCCGAAAACAGGGACATCCGGCGGAATTTCCGGCGGCACCTGAACAATCCTGGAAGTGGAGTGTCATGGATATAGACTAGCTCCATAGCTACACTAAAAGCCTTTAACCTGCAGCTATGATTTTGCAACCTCCTTATTAATTTCAATAAGACCACTGTGTTGTGCAGTGATGACACAGAGGGCTCCAACTAAAAACTTGAACCTGGCTCAACATTTTACGCAATTCAATGCAATTTCATGTGCCAACACGCTGCCTTTGCAACACAAATAGGTGCACGTGGACATTCCTGCTAGATATGTAACGCAAACTGTGTAATTATACTAATAATCTTACAGTCGTCACCACAGAGTTCAAAGTCCTTTATTTTTCATGTGCACAACAATTACAGTGAAGCACTCATTGGCAATAAAATACTTAGTTCTCAGTCTCATCCAACAATGCTATTAATGTATAAAAAGAAAATCACACAGGTAAAACAAATGAGAATCTAAGACTAAACATAAATGAATAAAATAAAATAGTGTCGCTGTCGGGTGAAAACCTTGTATGTCCAGTTCAGTAAAATTAAATAAAAAAAGCTAATTTGAAAACATTTCATTGAGCAGTTTACCTTAGATGAAGTTAGACAAAATTGCCTCTTCCCAACAGCATCTATATTATAAAATAGAGTCAAATAAAATAGAATATAAAATATATACAATACAACATATACATATTAACAAAAACTAATATACTGTAAATCAAATAACCTCGCCTTTTGATATAAATGTCTTACTACATTATCAACCCTCACTGTCTTTTCTCCCCTGCAGTCTGCTCAGTCAGGTTGTTCAGGCCACAGTGGATTACCAGTTGTGGCGCGACCGGAGCAGCCTCCTGACCTTTAACCTGGGTGACATACCCCTGCTGGCCTGGCTGCTGGTCTCTCTGTCACCACTTCTGGTGGTGGTGGTCAACGAAGTGGTGAAGCTACACGAGATACGGTAGGAAACCAGACACGGGGAACTGAAGCAACTATAGTCTGATACTCTATATGGTTGTGCGGAGGCTCCACGCAGAGCTTTCTCCGTAGCCTACGCAAGTGACCTGAAGTTTATACTTGTGCGTTGGTGTGTGCGTCGAGCTCTTTAAGCGAATAGCAGGGCCGGCATGGTTGTGTGTGTGTGGGGAGTGTGTGGCAGAGCGAGTGAACCCGCTCTTCCACTGGGCGTGTCTGTTCTGCGTTCCGATTGTGTTCCGTCCTCCGCCATACCGCACCGGTAGCGTCTCAGAAGCGGAGCGTCTTGCCTGCCCGACTCGCAGATTATATTGTCTCTACAATCACATGTTTATTAACGCTTTAGTGCGTAACTTTTTGATATTAATGAACATCCGTTACATTCAAGCCATTGCCAAATGAGTTGCTACAAAGCTAATTAAGAGTATCAGCTCCACACAACTCTCTCTGGATTTCTCAGTAGGACTATGTTCAGAAGATTGTGGCATCAGGCGACTTTCCCACGCAGAAACTAGAGTGAAGATAATGACCTCTTCTGAAGAGTCCATCATGTTTTTTTAATCCTCCGTGTTCTCCTTGGCTACTAGCAACTGTGTGGAGGAGGGGGGAGGGTCGGTGCGCGTTCACGGAAGGCTTGTATCATGTGGACACGCCAACAGTTTTGTTGTCATTACTTATAATTCCTCATGGGGCTGGCAGAAACTACGCACTATAGCTTTAAGCTAGTATCTACCTTCCACTCCAAGCACTCCTGCAGTTAAACTCCATGCCTTCTCTTTTCTGGCGTTGTCCCGATAATAAGGATCTGTGGCACAGCTGGTGGCATATCAAGCATTGACTTGAATGGCTGCGATTGCTCGTGGTGGTTGCGGCGCCTCCGGACCACAGCGCAGACGCAAAATAGAGGTGAGAGAGTGACAGGGAGTAGCTTCGGATCGAGTACCGACTCTAGAGGCGGTTCTTTCTGACCACGGTGGGAAATCTGTAGCAGGAAAAGTTAACCCTCTCCTTGATTTCATGTTGTTTATGGAGAAATGAGTTGGGGGGGGGGGGGGGGGGAAATGCAACGCTACCAAGCCCCGGGCCGAGTGACGTGCATCACCGCGACGTGTAGTTACGGCGGATTTCCACCAACTGCGGAACGGCTCTGGATCAGCTCCGCTGCTTGTCGGCTGCGTGCTCCGCTGTCCTTCAATACCCACCAGGTCCGGATTTGTTGCGGAACGGCTGCGGCCATGACTGACAGCTGAGGTCACAAAGACCCACGATATCTCGCGAAATTCAGGTATTATCGCGCGATATAACAGGATGTAGTTTCTATAAACAGAACCACAAACTTGACTTCAGGCCTGTCTCCGCCCATTATGACGTTTTCAAGGTGTATTGCAGGGAAATATGATCCGCCGTGAGCACGGTGTATTTTATTTTGAAAATTAACCGGATGTTTAATTTTTGTTTCTGTGCTCGACTTCCTGTCCCGCACAATGTGCCCTGTGCTGAATTGCTGACGGAGCTCTCCGGCATCCGGCAAAAATAGAAGCTCTGCATATCTGCTCCGGAGGGCTGGGGATCGCTGGAGCTGGGACGGAGTCGGAACACAGCCGTTCTGCAGTCAGTGGAAATACACACAGTGACTTTAATGGAAACCTATTGACTCCGCCGCCGTTCTGGAGCGGATCCGCAGACGTTCCACAGTTGGTGGAAATTGGGGGTTACATTTCTGTAGAGGTGCACGTCAGGCTACAGCGTAGGGTCAGGATCTCCACGTACCTACGTAGGTACCCACGTCGTCGATTTAACACAGAAGCATAAATTGGCCTTAAGCAGTTCTAGATGGGTGAATAGGGATGGAAACGAGGAATTCAAGTGGAATATTGGAAATGGGTTGAACCCGTTCACTCAATGACTTGGACTCGTGGGAGATTCTTGAGCAACAAATAGCAGAAAGAAGCAGGGGATCAGTGTGGATTATTCAGGATTATTTAGTACTCAGACCAGTCTTTGATTTGCTCTCATGTTAGGCAGAACGGGAATGTACTGTGAAGCAGGAAAAATGCAGCAGATTGTATCCCTGTCTTGATCGTGACCTCCGATATGTCACCTCTTGTCACTTTCAGGGTGCGAGTTCGCTACCAGAAGAGACAGAAGCTGCAGTTTGAAACAAAGCTGGGGATGAATTCTCCATTCTGATGCGTTCCCTCTGAGGGAACTGGTGACGTGGCAATACTGGGAACCATTGGTTCTGGAACCAGGGTAGGGCAGGGTGCAAACCCTGCAGAACCCTTTGTTAACACTTCAACCCAACAGCACAGCAACCATCAGCTGGAGCAGATATCAACCAGATGTCACCGTGGGGGGTTTATGACACAAATGTTTAAGCTCCTGGGTCTGTTTTCTTTCAACAGTTGATATCCTATCAGTTATCTGAAGGGCAGGGTAAATTCCAAAGCATTCATTTCCATTTAATAGAAAAGAGCCAAAAATAGGCAAATATTAATTGTCTGGTTTTGTTCGTTTTAACGGCATGAGGAATGTTTTCTAAAGAGGTTTATGCTTTCTCACGAACGCTTCTGTTCTCCATCTCTGAGAGACCCTCATCTCCAGGAACACCCCAGACCCACAAACAAAGGATGTTTTAGTGAAGTTCCTTTTTTAATGTCACCCAATGAGACACAAATCAAATTGTCCTATCATTTGAGCAGTCCAGCCTTCATTCACAGGAAAAGCACATAGTAACTGTTGAGCCCCAAAGTATTCAATATAAACAAGGCCCCCGGCCTCTTAAGCTAGCAAGCTCAACAACAGCTACCAGATGTAGCCAGTTAGCCCCTGTTAGCTAAAGCAACAACAAAGTAATTCTGAATAAACTATCTAGCTGCTGCTGTAAAATAACAGTACACAGACACATTAACTACCATCTCCTTTTATTTATTTAGCCGCACATGCTACTTACCTAGTTGGCTAACTAGCTAGGTGGGGTTGTGAGCTTTGTTTTATTACTGTGCATGAGACGGTGCTAACGGCAGCAGCAAACATTAGCCGTTAGTTAATTCAAAGTAACTTCTGCCACATTTTAGTTCGAAAGATGTTCCTCAGAAATAGCACAGAATGGCAGGCAGTCTCACAGGAGCTAGCTGACCAATAATCTAACCTCACACAAAGTCCTTGCTGGTTAGCCAGCTAGCTAGGTAGCATGAGCAGACAAAAAGTAGCATGAGCAGCTTAAGAGCTGAAGAGGCTAAAGAGGTTTAGTTTCTGTGTACTGTGTTTTTAGTTTTTACAGCAGCAGCTAGTAAATTGATTCACTTTGACATTGTTGGTGCTGTAGCTAACAGGAGCTAACAGCTAGCTAACAGTAGCAGTTGTTGAGTTTGCTAGTTTAAGCGGCAGGGGGGTACCTAAAAGGTGAGCGGATTGTGACAATACTGTCACTACCCGATGTGAGTTGCGCATGCTCAGATTTAAACGGTTTACGGCATAACGCCAATGGATCCGAACGCTGAAAAGTAAGCCACAGGGGAAGAACGTGATTGGTCAAAAGTAAGTCACAGGGGAAGAACGTGATTGGTCAAAAGTAAGTCACAGGGGAGAAACGTGATTGGCTAATGTGGGCTTACTTTGGGCTTACTTTAGCGAAGTTGACAGGATACAGCGAGAGGTAGCGGGATCGATGCCCGCATCCTCCAGCTTCTCTTTTTACCGAAACACCACCGTACTTTTTTAATTGGTTGCAAGTATACAATGTTCTCATATGCTGCTAGTGCTAATAAAGTAATGTCTTTAATTATGTAAATATTATTCAAAGATTATTATCCAAACGTGCTACACCTGCTCAAAGTGTGTAGATGTCGCCGCGTCATTGTCGCAAAGTGACGCATGCGCAACTCACATCTGGTAGAGACAACACCACTGTTTGAAAAGAGACCAAAAAGAATAAAAACTTAACATGAAATAAGAATACTATTAGGGAAAATGTCATTATGGAGTAACAACAGACTTTTGAATAGGGCCATTTCTCTCTCTCTCTCTCTCTCTCTCTCTCTCTCTCTCTCTCTCTCTCTCTCTCTCTCTCTCTCTCTCTCTCTCTCTCTCTATATATATATATATATATATATATATATATATATATATATATATATATATATATAAACATTTTAAATGAAACTTTTTATTTTATTATTCACAAATTGTTGGTTCATTTATTTATTTTACAGACTTTATTCATGGTTATTTCATTCTGCCTTTTGATTTATTTAATATTAAACACTTGTGGGCTCCATATGTAACAGGGTGTGTGGCCGTTACTTGGCATCTACAGAATAGGGTGTAACACTACCTCTGAAAAAATGTGACCGACACTTTTCTTTGCTTGCTTTCTGAACCATTCTGTCATTCAACCGTTGAGCCACATGTAATATTCACTGTGATAGCCTGCAAGACAACGTTCCTTAATATTTTATTGTGTTTTGCAACAAATGTTCTTTGTTGTTGTACTAAATTCCTGAGCTAAGCCGATCCTGTTGATTCAGTTGGATCGGTCACATTTTGTACACACGTCTACATTTAAATGTATACTACTATCTAACTGAAGAATGTGCCAGCATGCCACTTTGAACTCACGCAGCTGTGCAGTCACTCCCTAAGCGATGGATTTTTACTGAATATATATAATGATGAATATTCTGGTGTGTTAACATGCCAGAGTCTTCTGAAAGGTGCTTCATGACATTCAGTTGCCTTTTCTTCTCAGCCTGCCTGGCTGTTTCAGCTCGCAACACCTCGACAGACAGGAGTTCAGGGTACTGTTTGTTTTAAAGTATAGAAAATGAATAGTTAGACCAGATTTCATAATTTGATCTGCTGACCATCATAATCCAGAGATTTGGATTTCATTCCTGATCATCCTCAAGTGTCCCCATTAATCTGCTATGCCCAGGCCTTTTGGACTCCTAAAGTTAATGTGCAGCATCAGCAGCAGACGTCTGTATCACTGATGGTCTTTTTCAGTCAGACCAGCCTTCTTTGTGGTGCTGTCATTCTTTCAGATGGACATAATATTAATATTGCTGCTGTATACAAGTGGGATGATGGCATTGGTCGGTAACACATTACTTCAGAGAGAAATACCACGCTTTCATGTCACTTGTAAAATATGGAACAGTGAAAGTCATTGTCAGTGCTGGATTAACTGCTAGGAGGTCCTGGGGCAAAAATGAGCTAATTAATTTTCCAGAAAATTAATTACATCTTGATATTTATATTGTGATATAAAAATATATATATACTGTAATATAGGATCCCTCCCCCCCCCCGATTTTATTTATGTGGGAATTAAGTCAGTTACATATTGCGTTACAATTTTTACTCCATTTTTAGAATCTTTTCTTCTGAAAGAAACAATTGTGATAGAGGATTTTTTTCCACATCACTCATCCCCTATTCGAAACAAATTTGCAGTCAATGAAATGATGCAAACTGATGGACAAAGTGGACCCAGGGCTTTTTGGGACCCTAAGGTTCTGAGATAATGTTGCTTGGTTATTCAGCCTTGATACTCGTCCACTTGTAGTCTTCGTCTAAAGAGTGCATCAGACGTGATGGGGAAGGGGGGCTCATAACCTCAGTATCTCTGATATCCTGGCTACGGCCCTGTTTAACCTTTTGTTCGCTTTATTTAATTTTTTTAACGTGTGCCTGTTTTAGTGATTCCATTGCTACAAATGCTTTTTTCAGTTCCGCATTTCAAAGTGGGGGTGTATGTGAAGAGGTACAAGCAAAGAAGTGCAATAGCACAATTTTAGTTTCGGGGCACTAGTCGTTATCACTTTCTGTCTCGACAAAAATAGTCAGCATGAAACTACTGAAGATGGTTTTGAGACGAACATCACAATGCAGGAAAGCATTTACGGTTTTATTTTTATTGGCCCCGTTTCATACTTGTGTTTTATATCATGACACACATATGGACTTTGCTGCATGAATACGATCCAGTGAATGCTCTGTCTTGATCAATGTACATGTTATCTATAGTTATACTGTTTTGTTCATAACACAAATGGACTCTGCCAAGCATGGACTCGTGCTGTATGTCACCAGGCCTCTGGTGCAACCGGTTGACGCTCGTCATTTTGACAACATTATCACGCAACATGCTCTGAGCTTGAAGCCTCCGTCAGATGATGTGTAGGGTGGGCTGGGGGGGGGACTGTGATACAGTTGTTCACAAGATACTTAAATGTATATTTTGTATTTTTTAAAGTGTATGTTCAGGACTTTTGACAAATGTTTGTGTATTGATTATGCCATGTTAATAAAGACGCTCTTTTATTTATGAGATTGTTTTGTTGAAGTATTATTGCACACAGCAATTGAGTACAGTTCCAAGAAGGAATGAATGAAAAATACATTCATCAACTTGGCAAAATTCTAATTCTATAATTTTTAAGGAAGAGTAAGTCTCAATACCAGTGACAAATTTGTGTTATCTCTCTCTCTCTCTCTCTCTCTCTCTCACTCACTCACTCACTCACTCACTCACTCTCACACACACGTTTCACTATCTTTGTGGCGACCCGTCATTGACATAATGCATTCCCTAGCCCCTTACCCTAACCTTAACCATCACAACTAAATGCCTAACCTTAACCCTCACCCTAACCATAACCTAATTCTAACCCTAATCCTAAAACCAAGTCTTAACCCTCAAACAGACCTTTAACCTTGTGGGGTCCAGCATTTTGGGCCCCACAAGGCTGTGCAGACCCCACAAGTATACTGTATTCCCTGGTTTTTGGACCCCACGAATATAGTAAAACACACACACACACACACACACACACACACACACACACACACACACACACACACACACACACACACACACACACACACACACACACAGAGGTCTACTGTGTCTATCTTCGTCCATGGATCTGAAATTACCTCAGTACTGGGAGACTATTGTAGGTCTTTAAATTGAGCTGCTGAGCTAAAGCCTGCCTCTCTCATGCATCATTAGGCATATAGATGCATGCATCCATCACCACAAACACACACACACACACACACACACACACACACACAACGGTTATTCTAGGTTTATATTACCATAACATTCATGGGTGACTCGGATAAAACTTAACGAGAAAGGGGCGAGTCTAGTGTAGTTTAAACCAATCACAGCCGACTTTTTAACCGGGTGGATGTTTACGTCCTACGCGTGATTGGGACAAGCGTGTCAAGGTAGAACAAAGAAGTAGAGTTCCGGTTGACCTTTCAAAGTAAATGTTAAGTTGAAGTCACGTTCCATAAATAAATCTAAGTAAATTGTTTAGAGAAGAGTCTGTTTACTGGCATTAACCCTATTTCTTTTTCACATTGTTATTAGTCTTACAAACATGTTGTTGTAACCACAGGTTGTGGTTGTAACCCTAAACGTAAATGTAGTTTCCGGTGGGACGTTACGTTAGTACTTAACGCTTCCTCCGGCGAGCTTGACAGGTGTGGCAGACAGGCTCGATTCGAAAAAAGAGCGAGGGTGTATCTGTAAGTGTCATACATTATAACACTTCTTTACTGTTTATTTTGAATTAGGTTAGACCTTCAAAACATACAAAAGCTGTATTGTCAGGATATGTGTGAGTGCTAAGGGCGTTTGGTTAAGTTTTCTAAATCTATGACTTGCTTGCATGTGTCAACCCGCAGCTAGCTATTGTTAGCTTGGCTAACCGCTAGCTCAAAGGAGAAAGTGTATCTGCGGTCGTTTTGACAGCTCGTTAGAAAGGGAATAGCTACATTTGGGCCATTTGGAAGTTAGCTAACCTATACTGGTTCGTGGGTTTGTGTTGACACAATAACATTAATAAGTCCGCAAGTATATGCCTTAAAGAGTTTAAAAAGCCAAGGTTATCCATCCTGTCGCACTGCGGTCGTTGTTTCCGAAAACTAGTGAAGCCAGCCGCCCGCTTGGTTTAATGATGCTCGTCTATTCGAGATCTTACGGTACGGGTGCTTGGAGCGGCCAAAAAGGACGAAGAAAGACCTGTATTCAGCAATTTCTCACATTTAATATACCAAGTAAAAATCAAACACAATATATTGCACATTATATAAAATCCAATAAAAACAAAAATAATACATTTTGAAGTTATTTTACTTTACTGTCTACTATACAGTATTTAAGAAATATAAAGGGAAAGTCATCTCAAATTACATTATGTAACATTTATAATTTCCTCATATTAGAAACCTATTCAAGAGTTTTTGATTAAAAGTCCTACTATAAGAAATTTATAAGTGTTTTTTAGTGATGGGTGAATGAAGCCATTTATTTATATATATATTACTTAGAATGTCTTCAGTGTACATCGCTATATTTCTGAGTTATTCTATTTAGCACGGTAACATAACTTTCAAAAAGTAAAAGTGAATGACACGCTTTCCAAAAGCACCAGTAATGTTTGAAGCGTCAGACGTCATCAGTCACGTGGTATTGAAACTGTGTGCTTCACAGGAGTGAAACTGAGGGGGTAAGCCTCTCTCCACAACGCCTACCTCCTATGGCGCCATTTTGATGCTAACAAGCACTCACCCGCCGTTAGCATTCCATTGACTCCCATTCATTTTGACGTTGTTTATATCTAAAGAAACACAACAATGTATAAAAGGCTCCATTACCTTCTCACCTATCTCCCGTTATGGCTCCGTAGCAGACGTTTTTACAAAAATAGGCTAACGATTGTGTCATAACCACGCGACTTACTGTCGCATAGTAGAGGAATTTTCCCTTTCATTTTTTCTTAAAAACTGTACAGTAAAATCACCTAACATTTTACATGCGCACAGTCAGGCTCATCCTTAACTGGATTTCTTTGAAAATGTCATATAACCTATTCAAGATTTTTTTTAGTGACAGTTAAAATGTAATAAAATGTCGACGTGATGCCAACTTCAGTTAAAAAATCTAAACATTTACGCTAAAGTTGCTTTGCTTATCCTCAAATATAGCTTCTTGGTAGAACATGACTGAAGACGCTGTACGTATGAGTGGGAGAACTCGGCCATTCGGTTTCATTTTGGTTGGGCTAAAAAGCTATCAACTATCCAGCTATTTCCACTGAACCACAACATGTTGGCGGCGATACCAAGCAGCATAACCATTTATGACATTTGGCCTTTTTTATTAAAACGATTAGCTGTTTGACATATCTATTAAATGCCAAAACACTTATATTGTAAAGGACAATTCCGGCGCAAAATTTAACCTAGGGGTTAATAACACATGTGTACCGAGTCGACCATTCTCTGGGATATGTTTTCATGCTAATCGAATGTGACCAGTTTTAGCGCAAACCGCTAATTAGCTTATAACGCTAGTGGTCGGGGCACGGGTAAAGTAAAAAGAAATCACTATTTCTACACCACTAACAAGGCTCTAAATAGCACCACACTTCCACGGTAGCATAATGAGGGTCCCTACATGTAAACCGAAGCATTGAGAACTTTGTAAGTGTACAGACAGTTTATTAAAAAGATAGTTTAGAAAGACAGTACCGTTCATGTATGACCAGTCGAACGGCGAACGCAGTAGTTAGTCACCCATATATTTTAATAAACAGATATAATGCATGCATTTCCATGTAATTACATTTCACAAACGTAATTCCTATCGACCCATTGGGAAACCACGGACCATGGGAGATTTCAAGTGACAGTTCAGCTCACGTTGTGCGGCGTTTGTCGTTCGACTGGTCGTGACTGTTTTCCAAAGATGGCGCCCGCCTGTAAACGCGAACGGTACTGTCTTTCTAAAATATCTTTTTAATAAACTGTCTGTACACTTACAAAGTCCTCAATGCTTCGGTTTACATGTAGGGACCCTCATTATGCTACTGTGGAAGTGTGGTGCTATTTAGAGCCTTGTTAGTGGTGTAGAAATAGAGATTTCTTGTTACTTTACCAGTGCCCCGACGACTAGCATAATAAGCTAATTAGCGGTTTGCAATAAAACTGGTCACATTCAATTAGCATGAAAACATATCCCAGAGAACGGTTAGCTTTTGCGCCAAATTTGTCCTTTGACAATTTTAGAAGTTATGTTTATGTTTCCCACCATTTGTACATCTTTCAGAAAGAAATACCATGTGAAATTGCTATTTTTAAGCAAGGATAGGTTCTCTTTATAAAGAACAGCCTGTACTGTTAGGGCCACTTGATGTCGGTGTGCCTAGCATACCACAGCAAAGAACTGTATTGAGTAAGTTGTTGATGGTTTCTGATGAATTGATGATTTTCTGCTCTCCACAAAATGACATCAAAAGTGCAAAGAGACTGACCAGTTGCTGTCATGTAGTGACTTGAAATGCTGAAACTTTCCTCTCCTTCTACCTGTCTGTCAGTAGTCTTGAACGGGGATATAAACAAAACAAAAACAGAGCCAGGATTGGAGAAGATTTGCGTCTTATAGGCGCGATTCTTCCGAGATGGACGTTGGGGTGTCCAAGTCCCATGTGTTTCTCAACTACAGCCCCAGAGCCCTCTTCTCCCAGTGAGACACGCATCGGCATGGTGGTGCTGTGTGCTCCTCAGCCCTGCGTTGTCCCGATCCTCTCGATTGTTGGCTTACCTCCAGTGCATTCTGTTTCTGTGTGTGTGAGCTGTAGTTTTAGCAGCGTGACACTAAAAAGCCTCCGAAGAAATTTGGCTGCAAGTGTTTGGTGGTTAATGGAATGGCTGGAGGTCGCCCAACTACACTAAATGGTATGCAGTATGCGCAGCAGGAGCAGCAGCAGCTTTCAGGGCATTGCGTCCTGCAGTCAGGGTAACAGCCGCTGCAGTTTGGCTCGGTGCTGTTTGTGTATGTACAGTAGGGCTGCACATAGGTCTGGGCCATATGGAAAAACAACAAATATCACAATATTTTTGACCTTACCTCGATATCGATATTGCGACGATATCGTAGGGTTGATAATTTGTGCTTTCACAAAATATTTACACAATGAGATTTGTGATAAATAATCATCAGTAACGTGAATACAATGATGTAATTGGGTAAAGGCAAATAATAGAACAGCTAGAACAGCCTGGAAAGTTCAGAAAAAGACTTTACTGTAATGCAGCCTTGTGTCATATCACCATTTTAGGATATCCAAAATCATAAGACAATATCTAGTCTCATATCATGATATCGATTATAATGATATATTGGCCAGCCCTAATTTGTTAACTGTTCACTAGGGCTGCACAATATATATCGGGTTTTTTTTCGTCATCGCGGTATCACCTGGCGCAGGGGTCACCAACCTTTTTGAAACTGAGAGCTACTTCATGGGTACTGAGTCATACGAAGGGCTACCAGTTTGATACACTCTTCTGAAATAACAAATTTGCTCAGTTTGCCTTTAGTTATATATGATTATTAATGATTAATGATAGTCATCTATGTGAAGACACTGATCACGTTAATGATTTCTCATTATCAATAATTATCAACAATGACAACAAGGTGGGAAACAGATAATATCAATATTCAATTTTCATTTTTAGAACAGGCCTGAGGGCTCCTCATGTGGTCCTTGGGGGCTACCTGGTGCCCGCGGGCACCGTGTTGGTGACCCCTGACCTGGCGCAATATACACATCACGAAAGGCTGCGACATATCGCGATAGACACTCAGAGATTGTTTTGTGTTAGTTGAAAGAGATTATCAGTAGAAAACACTGCCTTACACTGCACAGTGCACTTTAATATCTGTTTATTTATGGCAAGTAATATCGTTATCGCAATATTCAACAGCGTTATCGCATATTGAATATTTTCCTCTTATCGTGCAGCCCTAATGTACAGTATATACACTAAATATTCAGTCATTTAGGGGACTTTATTGGGTGTATGTGACTGCTTCTGCATGTTTTTGCAGGCTATCTATTTTTGGCAAGTGATGTAGTCTGAGATAATGAAGGGCTACATCACAAGAATCTCTTGCAGTGGTTCTCAAAGTGGGGTCTGGGGATCTCCCGGGGTACCTTTGAGTACCCTCATGGAGGTCCCTAACAAAAATGAGGAACACTTACAGTTCACTATAATTTAGGCTACTTAAGTGGAAAGTATCTCAGTTCTATAACTATACTAGATAATAATGAGTTTAACTCTCTCCAACTACCATGCAGTTAAGAAAACAATCTGACCACAAGGTCAGTTTAGTAGCTGCTCTGTAGCTTTCAGCCTTATCACATGATCTTCATTAAAAGATGGAGATGTTTTTGTGCTGATGGTTTCTCAACTGCTGTTTCTGAGATCAGCAATGAACTTTGAGCCCCAGCAACATGGATGTTAAGTCCTTAAAGGGTAACTACCATTATTTTTTAACCTGGACCCAATTTGTCTATGTTTTGTGTGAAAGTGACTGGTGGGAACAACAGTCTTTGAAACATTATGGAAAGGATCCCTACAGAGATATACCTTTTTAAAACCTCTTTAAGACCTTTCCGTTTAACCAGAAACAGCTCTGAGGTCGCTAACGCCAAACTCACCAGACTCCATTTAAAAAAACAATACTTTTAGTGTGTATAGAGCCAACATATTTTCACATGTAAATCGGTAAACTATGTGTTTATTTCAACCAAAACTAGAGTTGTGATGGTTGGAAAAGTGGAAAGATGACCCAAAACGGCTTTTCATAATTTCATTTTGTTTCTGTCGACTTTGAATGAAGTGTATTTCACGATGCTAAAATCACTGTGTATTTACATGGTGTCTGGTGGGTTTAGCAAACGCGGATGTTTTTATGTTTAAAAAAAGGATCTTAATCTTTAACAGAAAGGTCGACCTCCTTAGAAATCCTTTCCATATTGTTATCAGACACTTAGAATATTAATCTGAGTCTGTCAGCGGCAAAACGAGCACTTTTGTGAAGGTAAATACAAGCTGGACAATTACCAACTTACACTGTAGCTTGTTTCGCCGCTGCCGACTGCAGCGATCTCGCTTAATACTGGACCAATGTCAAAGATTGTTGTTCCCATCAGTCCCTGAGACACAAAAAAACATAGGAACATAGGGTCCAGGTTGAAAAAAAAACCCCCGGTAGTTACGTTTTAAGTGCTCACCACAACTTGAGCCCTGGAACAGCTACTAAATGGACTATTGGGTGAAATGTTTTTTCAGCTTCTGTTTTCAAGGTCAGGAATTAACTTTATCATCTAGTTTGACAAAAAAAAAATATCCCAAGGTCCGTTCATGGTTGAAAGCTCCATGGGAAAAAAAGCGAGTAAGTGGACCTTGATTCAAAATGTTTTAGGCTAATTGTTTTTGCCAAACAACTGTTCCCAAGATCAAAAAGGAACCTTTCTGTAAACTGCCATCTACCCTATGCGGTTACCAAGACAGTTAAACGATGGGACCGAAGCTAACCTATTTTGGTTTCCACTGAGAAATCTAATTTATAAGTGGTCTGTAATGTGGATGTTTGAGAACACTGATGTGCTGTTTTGAATTGAGGCTGGCTAATGCTTTAAGCTTTGTGCTGCATGACTTTGTCGCCCACTTTACATACAGGATTGTACATGACACCAGCTAATACATTCTGATTGCATATCACGTTTTTGCAACAGAGGCCTGATTTGTTGTACAGACATTTTTCATAGACAGGAGTCGATAAACAGGACTGGACGTAGAAAGAAAACGAGCCGTGACTTGCAGGTTGGGAAGGAGACTCATTGTGTCTGTGTTTAGGTGGAGCATCCCGCTGGGTGCACGGCGTGTCATGGACGCAGTGAAGCAGGGTCACAAGAGCACCCTGAGCTCGGGCAAAATGGTGGCTCTGGCTGCGGGGCTCTCCATCGGGGCCACAGTGGGCTACATCGTCTATCGCCACATAAGCAGCGCCAACACCAGTGAGTATCTGGCGAAGAAAGGTTATTGTGCCAGCGTTCACAACTATTTCAACTAGGGACAGACCGATACTGTTTTTTTTTTCAAGGCCGATACCGATTAATGAAACCGATAACTGATATTTGGAATCGATATGCATTTACAGTGAAAATGAAAATCTTAAAGTCAAAATTAAGATTTTGGAATGTTACAAACTCCAACACAAAACTTTGTTTAAATGCTTTAAGCAATTATTTAATAAATTAGAAACTTTCAACATAATACACAGTAACATATAGTCAGATGGTGTTGTGGGGGCGGGGGCGGGGGGGGACATTAACTCAGACACAGTGGTGAGTGAAACTGAAGCAGAGGGACAGACACAGAGCTGTAGCCGAGTCAAAGTAAAACACTTTTTAATAAATTAACTTTATTGGTTATCAGGGAAGTAAAACGCTGATACAGATCATCTGCAAACTGCCAAAAAAAGGCTCGATAAACGGCCGGGTCGATAATCGGTCTTTCCCTAATTTCGACCCTAGCCAATTTTGTTGATATTTGCGTGTACCAGGGCTGGGCGATAGGGAGAAAATCAGATATCACGATATTCTTGACCAAATACCTCGATATCAATATTGCTGCGATATTCTAGGGTTGACAATTGGTGCTTTAACAAAATATCTTCACACTTAGATTTTAGATAAATAATCATCAGTAATGTGGACATAATGTCTAAGTGGATAAAGGCAAATAATAGAACAGAACAGTCTGGTAAGTTCAGATAATGACATCACTTCACTGTAATGCAGCCGTTAAAACCAGGAAAAGACAACACTTATGTCTTATCACGATATTACGATATCCAAAATCTAAGACGATATCTAGACACATATCACGATATCGATGTAATATCGATATATTGCCCAGCCCTAGCGTGTACATGACAAACTGTAAGAGTTTTAGTTCATTCTCTGGTGACATATCTGTGACTGACTTTGAGTCCATTTTGCCATTAACAGGTCAGGAGCCCAACGCTGAGGTGTCCAAGCTGACACTTCCAGTAGAAGTTTATAGGAACATATCCAGATACCAAGCCAAGTTTTTGGACATGGTGAGTAGCTCGATACTAGATATTGACTCCTTATCTGCTCATAGTCAAAGTAGTAGGCAGTATTCTATAATGGGATTCTAAAATAGGTCTAAATGGACATTTGCATAGAGAAATGCCTCTGCCTTGCCTTCTGTCAGGATGTTTTTTTTCTTTCAAAATTTTGTTTTTATTTGGGTGAGAGTTGCAACTAATGATTACTTTCATTATCAGTTCATCTGCAAAATATTTAATAAATAAAAGACGATTATGAAATACATAAACACATGAATACATTGTGTAAAATGTATTTAAAAAAAAAAAAAAAAAAAAAATTATGAAATGAAGAATTAAAGGAATTCTTAAAACCTGTCACTGTATAATGTTGTTTCATCATTATATTTATTGAAAATGTTCTGGTACTGCAGACTCAAACAACACAAAGAAATGATATAAACAAATTTTAAGCACATTGATTTCATAAATCACATTCATGTCATGATTAAAAATGACTTACTTGATACGTTACATATATTACAAACAAGCTTTCGAGTTGTACATTACATCTTTTGAGTATCCGACCTATTGTTGAAGGAGTTAACTGAAGGGGAACGCACAACTCTTCTTCTGGAAGCTCGTTCCACGCTTTTACCGCACACAGGTTGAAGAAATTCTTTCTCTTTTCAGACAAGCATGTTCTCGGCTAAAGAGAACTAAAGGACAAATCCGGCGCAAAATGAACCTAGGGGTTAATAACACACGTGTACCGAGTCGACCGTTCTCTGGGATATGTTTTCATGCTAATCGAATGTGACCAGTTTTAGCGCAAAACGCTAATTAGCTTATAACGCTAGTCGTCGGGGCATGGGTAAAGTAAAAAGAAATCACTATTTCTACACCACTAACAAGGCTCTAAATAGCACCACACTTCCACGGTAGCATAATGAGGGTCCCTACATGTAAACCGAAGCATTGAGAACTTTGTAAGTGTACAGACTTCTAACATATTGACATAAAATGACTTAATACAGTCAACAAGCAACATACACATACCAACATTCAAACAGGCACAATGCACAACAACAAGTAACCAACACAACACATCAGACAGCAAGCAACAACACAAGACCAGTCTGCAGGCAGGCAGCAAAAGTCAACAGGCAGTCAGCAGTCTAATGTGCACGTTTGATTATCAATAAGCCAGTTCTTCAGCTGACCAGTAAAAGAACGATAAGTATTTTCTTCTCTTATCTGCATTGGCAACATATTCCAGTCGTTAGATGCTGTTACCGAGAACGCTGATTGACCAGAAGCACTTCTTTTGGTGGGAATGATACAGTCCCCTCTTGTGGTTCCTCTGTAACAACAAAAGTCTTCAGTGGTGGCGGAGCGGCTTGTGTAATATCTTATGAACTATACAAAGGTTACTATATTTAATCAGGTTTTACCAACTTAAAAGTCTATGTCTATTTAAAATTTGACAGCTGTGATAACTGTTGGGTTTCTGATCAAGAACTTTGAGAGTACCTTTCAGTGTGTGTTTCCCAAATCTGGCTGGTGTTTGAGTGTGTGGAGTCAGTAATTTCAGGCTCTGCTCTCTGCTGTCTCTCTCTCCTCTCTCCTCTCTCAGGTGACCCAGAAGTCTGGCGCTCATGTGAGGGTTTTGCCAGACTCCGGGGAGCCTGGATGTAAGACGACTGTATGTTTCCTGCTGCAGGGCTCTAAGGAGCAGGTCTTGCTGGCCCGCTGTGTCCTGGAGAACCTGGTCACTGACTGTGAGCCGGTGACTGAGGCTTTGGAAGTTCCCCAGACTGCCTTTGGACGTATAATAGGTAGCTTCCAAATGTTTCCTAGACCTTATTCATTTGCCCTCACAACCTTTTTGCTTTCAACACTGGTGTTGAGCTAGTGCTCTAGACCAGGGGTTTTCAAACTTTTTATGTGTGTGGACCACTATTTGTGATCAAGAATTTTCACCGACCACCTCATAATACACATAATAAAATATGTCTACACACAGTCCTACCTGAATTAATCCGCACCTCTTAATAGGCCTACTAGCACTAAAACTATAACTGGTCACCTCATCAGTACAACAGGCTCGTTAAAAGTTTTTTAAAGTTTACTGCACACCACGGCTGCCACTTATTTCATTTATTTATTTACTCAAGCATCCAAGGGCATAATCAGGTTCATTTGAACAACAGGCTTTGATTATTCATTTTCAGAGTTTGGACTTGAACGTCACGGCTGAGCGCCACTAGCCTGTTTTAGTAATCACACAATAACTGACAATTTAATTTAAATTTAAATTTTATATCAATATACATCTTCCTGATTTTTATAGGAATTTCCTGGTAAAATGAAGGTTAAAAAACTATTATTTTATATTTTATTTTGCTTTTCCACGGACCACCTGCAGTACCCTCACGGACCACTAGTTTGGGAATGAAAGTTGTAGACTGATTTTTAGCATATTCTTCATATTAGCATGCATTCATTTGCATGCTAAAAGCTGCACTAATCAATAAATTATGAACAGTGGATCAAATGGCAATGTGAAAGGTGTTATTATACATGTAGTGAAGATCTTCCAGAGAATTATCACCCAGCTCTGCAGTTCCCCTCTGCCCTGCACAGCTTTTTAGCCTCTTTTAGCTCATTGTTTTCATTTTCCGGGCTGTAAACTCTGCTCTCAGCAGCAGCAGGTAGCTGTTTTCAGTAAATAAGTTCTGATAAACACAGTGCACGTTACCTGCTCAGCAACAGACGGACACAGTTAGACCTCAGCTGGTAAACATAGTGGAGCATTTAGCAGCTAAAGCGACAGATATCTCTCCCTAAGGGTTAGTGGAAACTAAAACAGAGATAAAAGGAGAGTGAACATTCATCAGGTGGACACAAACACAACTCCAAAAGAATTATAATAATTTTTCTGTGTCTGCTAGATGTGTTACTGATTGCTAACATGCTGGCCATATCAACTTTACAAGGTGATGACATGTCCGATTTTGTGTTTTCCACTCGTTCCAACTGTCCCAAAAAGTCTGTTCATGCAGCTTTAAGATTCGAGTGGTAATGATGGTCAATGATGTGTTTTGTTTTAGGACAATAATGAAGATCAATGGCACAGAGGAATACGATAGATATATAGATAGAGGGCCCTATCTTGCACCCGTCGCAGCGCAAAGCCCGACGCAAGTGTCTTTACTATTTTAAGGCCGATGCAGTTGTCAGTTTCCCGTCCAGCGCCCACGTCGTTTAAATAGCAAATGCACCTGCGCCCATCTGTGCGCACATGGCCGTGCTGGTCTTACAGGGAGGTGTGTTCAGGTGCGCTTTTGGCATATTGCTATCTTGAGGCAACGGGACGTGATCGCGCCATTGACCAACAAAAACCTGGTCTAAAGTCAATAACGCAGCATTTCATTGTTATTCTAACAGCAAATTAATAAAATGCGCCTAGGCTCATGCACATAGCGCACACACTATGCTTGTTACACACACAGGGACGCGCAGCAGCACACACACATGCAGAAATAAAAATATTACGGTGCAAATCCTCCATCATAACAGCAATGCTCCAAGGTCCAAACGCGCCTGGCTTTTAAAGGGAATGGGAGATGATCTCTGATTGGTTTATTGCATGTTACGCCCAAAACACACCTCTGATTAATGAAGACACTAAGTACAACCCTTTGGAACTATGCGCCCGGCCCCTTTTTTTCCACCATCAAACTAGCAAAAGTGGATTTGGACACGCCCTAAACGCACCTGCGCCAGGCGCTTCACGCCGTGCTCTTAGATCGTTAAAATAGGGCCCAGAAGCTTTAGATGCACACAAAGTACACAGTAGCATAAATTCATTGTTTTGTTTGGCTCTGCACTCAGAAGTAGTTGACAGTGAGAAGAATCTAGAATTGTTTTTGTGTGGCTATGTTTCAGGCCGTGGTGGAGAAAGTTTGAAACTGATCACCAGGACCACAGGGGCCAAAGTGGCTTGTTCCAAAGAGAAGACGCTCGGCCCTGGGGCCAAGGGCAGCGTGACAATCACAGGGACCAGACAGGAGGTGGAACAGGCCAAGGTGAGTGGGATTTACTCATTTCGATTAGGGCTGATAGGGTTGGTTACTGAATTCAATACTTTTTAGGCACCGACCGAATTGCCTCTGAAGTATCGAGCATCGAAAAATGCCTCGTCATTCAATACCCAATTTCAATACCTAAGGAGTAAATCTCATCAGCGTCAGTGAGCCAATCAGCATGCAGCATGCTTCTACCAAGATCTAATAATGTTTGTGATTGGCTGTCTAACGTTACACGTCGTAGAGACGCGCAGGAAAAACTCTACGTTACACAGAGACAGCTCACGTAGTAGGAACTGAAACATAAATAAAAGATTTGTGCCGTAATGTGTAATGTTGTAATTTCTGTTTGTTTTATTAAATTGGTATCAAAAAAACTATCGTTTAGGAACCGGTAATCAAAGTCACGGTATTGGTATCGGTACCAGTATGGAAATTTTTTTAACGATAGCCAGCCCTAAGGGCTGAACGATTAATCGTTTTCAAATCGAAATCGAGATTTGAAAGAATGTGATTAGCTAATCGTGAAGACCGCGATTAATCGAATGTGCAATATTTAGTTGAATGGTGTAACATTTGGTTTAACATTATTTAATCCTCTTTTTTATTTTGTATATATATATATATATATATATATATATATATTATTAGATAAATGCTGGAATAATGTTACATATCACTTATTGCTGGAAATTCATATCTGTGTTCCTCGCATAAAGATATAGAGCAGTTTTTATGGTGCCTCATGTTATAATGTTCCATGACATTTTTATCTGTTACACAAACAATATTGAACGTAAGCTAAATTTTATATATATATATATATATATATATATATAATGTATAATATTGCATATTGAATCGTAATTGCAATATCTGGCAGAAAAATCGTATTTAGATTTTTTCCTCAAATCGTTCAGTACTAATTCTGATTACCCGTGGTGGTCAGTCCACTTATTTAAATGCTGTTGAGAATAAGTGTAACTTTCATGATCTGTTTGCAGGAGCTGATTCTAGAAAAAGTCCGCGAGGACATGATGGTGAGGACAAAGCTCTCCCAGTCCTCTGCCCTGCGGCAGAAACGTGGCCAAACGGCTGCGAATCAGAGGCCGGGCAGCACAGAGACTGAAGCACCAGTGGGCTTGAACAACAACGGCCCCTACTCCCAGACAGAGAAAAACGGGCTCATCCATGTCAACGGGACCAGAGGACAACCAGAAAATCTGTTTGACAAGATTGTGGAGCTGAAAATCACCAACACACACCACAAGGAGGAGGAGGAGGAGGAGGAGGAGGAGGAGGAGGAGGAGAGTGTCTCCACAGATTCTCTCTCTGAAATTTCCAAGTTTGAAAGTGAGTTTTCTTTCTCTATAATTGATTCTTAAAAAGACTAACCACACTTAGGGTTGGGTATCGTTTGGGTTTCCGATACCGGTGCTAAAACGATACTTTTAAAACGGTGCCAGTGCCTGAACCGATACTTAAAAAAAATTAAAATAAAAAGAGAAGCACAAAACAACAGTCGGCGACATTAAAGTGCTCATATTATGCTGTTTGGCTTTTTCCCTTTCCTCTATTGTGTTATACATCTTGTTATGCATGCTATATGTTTAGGTTATAAGTGAAAAAGCCCAAAGTCCACCCCAAAGGGACTTACCATCTCCAACAGAAAACACTGTTCACAAACTGCTCCAAACAGCTCTATTGTAGTCCAGCCTTTACTTCAGAGACAAACGTGGTCACTTTGTAACACACATTATAATGCTCGCCTAGCTGCTAGCATGGCACGCCCTCATACTCTGCTTCTGACTGGCTAGTAGTCCTTACCTAGGTACTGTCAGGGGCCTCATACTCTGCTTCTGACTGGCTAGTAGTCCTTACCTAGGTACTGTCAGGGCACGCCCTCATACTCTGCTTCTGACTGGCTAGTAGTCCTTACCTAGGTACTGTCAGGGCCCTCATACTCTGCTTCTGACTGGCTAGTAGTCCTTACCTAGGTATTGTCAGGGCCCTCATACTCTGCTTCTGACTGGCTAGTAGTCCTTACCTAGGTACTGCTCATGTGCGACTCCCAATAAAGATGGAACAGAAGTGTGATGCCTCACTCTGTAGCTAAAACAGAGAGCTCAACACACAGGGTGAAAAGAGGAGCTGCAGCAATGTACAGTACAACAAATATTTGGTGTTTTATGAAAATGAAACCATGTAAACTTATTCTGATATAACCTCTAAATACAATTATGAACCTGAAAATGAGCATAATATGAGCACTTTAAAGAGCAGTTTGTTTATTGCTTAGGCCATATGAACAAAATGAAATTATTTATTAATAATCTAATAAGAATAACTTATAACAATAACTTATTTCATCAGTGAATTGCTGTTAAACGACAAAACAACCACCAGATGGGAAAAGGGTATATTACAATAACTTTGAATGCACCACGAGGCTACCAGTTACAAGTGAACGCACCGGCTGTGTTGTTCTTCAGACAGCAGCTGCAGACTGTTGGACATCCCGCTGTTGGAATCCTCTACAGTGAAATACAGTCACCCTTTACACCGTTTAGCTGTCAGCATTTTAACCGTGTTTAATCCAGCTGCTAGCTAACGGTAGGCTAACGTTACCTGCTGCCAGGTGTAGTGTTAACTAGCGTGACGTGCAGCGATGCTTCTGTCACCTGTAACGTCTGTTTCGGAGCATCAGAGAGAAGCGCAGGCATTTCAGTGGCACCTAAATAAGGCACCGAAATCCGTGCTGCTATTGGGTCGTTTCGGTACCCAACCCTATCGCACTGAAACTGCCTCAATGCAATCTGTTTTTAATCACAGTCAGATTATACTGAAGGTTTTATTTCTCTCTGTTGTCAAGTTCCCAGCCCAGACCTGAGCTTCCAGCCTGATGAACATCTGGAGGTTTATGTTTCTGCATCGGAGAACCCAAACCACTTCTGGATCCAGATCCTGGGGGTTCGTTCCCTTCAGCTGGACAAACTGACAGAGGAGATGAGCCGCTTCTACAACAGTGGCAACCCCACCGTAAGTCAAGTGGAACTTTATTTGTCCCAAGAGGGGGAATCAGTTAACAGAAAATACCACAAGATCAATTAAATACAACATATAATGGAGAACATACAGTAGTTCGGCAGTGTGATGGTTGAGGGTATGAAGGAGGGTTTATATCTGTTGGTTTTGACTAGTTGATATTTTAACAGGAACCAGAAGACCAAGGTCTGAAACTCTAAGTGCAGGGGGTGGGTGCTGTCAGACATGGATGGATTCTGCTTTCTTAAGCAACTTCTACAAATCAGACATCAGACTTTTCTGTTGAGTTCCTGGGATAATGCTACAGACCTTGGTCCCCTTTGTCAATGCATTTTTCTGTTTTAAATTGAGAAAAGCAAACCAACAGATGAAGGAAAGAGTTAAAATGGACTCAATAATAGATCTATAAAACAAAGTCAGACCGTGTCAGAGTTTAAAACCCCCTGCTTTATGATGTCAAAGTAAAAACAACTTGTCCCTCTTGGACCCCACATTTTTAGAAATAAGTCACTTGTCTCTTCTCTAGGAGCACAGGGTGGAGTCCATTGTGGTGGGGGACATTGTGGCGGCTCCGTACCACGACCACGGCACATGGAACAGGGCCAGGGTGCTGGGAGTCCTGGCCTCTGGACTGGTGGACCTTTATTATGTCGACTTTGGGGACAACGGTGAGCTGCCCAGAGAACGCCTCTGTCGTGTGAGGTAAGAGACAAGTCCACAAGTCCGTGCACCTCTCACCCCTACCGACGCAGACCGCAACAACTGTGACTGGGCCGTGGCTTGGTAGCGTTGCGTTTCCCTCCCCGACTCATTTCCTGGTTTTCCTTCTCAATAAACAACATGAAATCAAGGAGACGGTTAACTTTTACTCACTCTGAAGATAATCCCAGTCACTCTCTCCCTCGCTCTACCACACACACACACACACACACACACACACACACACACACACACACGCTGGCCCTGCTATTCTCTTAAAGAGCTCGACGCACACACCAACGCACAAGTATAAACTTCAGGCCACTTACGTAGGCTACGAAGAAAGCTCTGTGTGGCGCCTCCGCACAACCATAAATTCCGCTTAATACCTCCACTGCATTTTCTATCCATTAGATGTTCCTGTTGTAACTCTTACCGTGGATTTCCACAGGATGCAGAACGTCTGCGGACCGGCTCCGCTGCGGACCGGCTCCGCTGCGGACCGGCTCCGTGCTCCGCCGTCCGTCAATACCCACCAGGTCCGGATTTGTTGCGTAACGGCTGCGGCCAGCCGACCACGAGATCTCGCGAATTCACGTATGTTCGCGCGATATAACAGGATGTAGTTTCTATAAACAGAACCACAAAACCAACAACAGTTTGTTTCCATCCAGAGGAGTAGAGGCCTGAAATACGACCTGCCGTGAGCATGGTGTATTTTATTTTGAAAAGTAACCGGATGTTTTATTTTGTTTCTGTGCTCGACCTCCTGTCCATTCCACAGATGTTCCGCATCCAGTGGAAATTGCCGGTTAAGCTCCTGACACACCAACCCGATGGCCGACCCTCGGCAGAAAAGGCAGTTGGACTGATCAGTCTCCCCGAGTTGTAATACGTCTCCATAACAGCAGGCGGCGCTAATCTGTATTGTCACCCAAAAATGAAAACCGGCAGCTGATTGGACGAACGCGTCACGTGGGTCTGGTTTCTCTGGAAATTCAAAGCCAGACTGTCATGGCAGCTTGTTCAGAATACGATTTCATATTGTACTAAAATAGTTCACCGAAACGTGTTTCTGAAAACATTTTAAGAGAGAAATAGGCCGTGCAGTTGCTGAATCTGTCTTCATTTCAGATCAACAAAGGTCACTTTAAAAGATTTTCGTCAGATTTTGAGAGACTCTAGTCACGCTCATCCCGCTCCCCGTTTTCCGGGTTAGCTCTCCACCAATCAGATGGGTCATTTGAGTCCGACTGCCGGCAGTGCCCGCCTTCCGGCGTTAAATTGGCCAAAATGAAGGCCGACGGCCCCTCGGACGGACGGCGGCACGGAACACACCGAACAGACTCGAGTCACTGACCTCGCCAGACTGTCTGACGGCTGATTATCGGCTTGGTGTGTCACGACCTTTAGTTGTAACATGTATATAATGAAGATCCAAACAGTCAGAAGACAAACTGGTTTCAGTAGAAGATCTACAGCATCAAACATTGATTAATATATGTGGAAAGTACCACACCACAGCATTGAGTGCTTCAAGTGGCTATGTAACGATACGTTTAGGATGACAATGCATCAAATGACAATGTGAGAAGAATATGAAAGGAGTCACTTGTGTGGCGATTCCTTGTGCAACTTAGTTTTCAGAGAGTTATTGTTTTTTTTCTTAGTTCGGTGCCAGCCATGGATTAACCTGACAAAGTAGTTGTCACAGAGTCGCCCACACAAAGGATGTACCCAGTACTTGATTGTCACACATACAACCTCAGAAAATTACACATACACATTGAAGGAAGACCGCAATAAAATACTGCATACAGAAATCTGTTTCAGTTTTAAATCAAAGGGGAAATGTATTGCCAGCAAAAAAAAATGTAAACACACAGGGTGTGGTTCACAAACAGTCATTAAACAAACACAATAATCAGTCCTCTTTATATTCACACTTAGTATAGTTTCACTGTGTGGCAAGAGCTCAGATGGCACAGAAAACACAGTTGATTAAGGTCACAAAGAGGAGAGGAGAGACTTAGCAAATCTGAACTCTTCCTTTTAAACTAAATATGTAAACCAAAATAAAGTTAAAAAAAAATAGCACCCTTACGTTAACGATAATCTTAAATAAATAAAAACTATAAGCTTTTCTGCTAATCAGAGAATCGTACTGTTGTGTTTACCTTTGAAGAAGATATCTGTGTCTTTAGGAAATGTGGTCGTGCAATACGGCCAGCTGTTAGGGCCCCTTCCTCCTGAATGGTTGGTGATTGTGGTTCATCAAACCACATTATAACACTCTCATATAAAGAGGAGAGTTCAGAAAGTGAGTGGTTTCTGATAGAATGCCCTTTTGATCATTTGTAATACACACACACACACACACACACACACACAGTCACCTGACAGTACTTGGGGTTCTGACATACAGAGTGCATATTATTGAATGTGGCAGCAGTTAAAACATAGCACAGCTAAGTTATTAACAGCTTTTGCTTTTGCTGCATTAATATTTCAGGAGTGACTTCCTCAGCTTACCATTCCAAGCTATTGAGTGCAACTTGGCAGGAGTGAGACCAAAAGGTAAAGCTCTTGTCTTAAACACTTGATCACACAGCACAAAGGCATATAACTAAGACAGAGTTGAGAGACAAAAAATGTTGTGCATTATTCTGAAATCTCAATTGATGGCCTTTTTTCCCTTAATTATTATTTTTTTTAATTCTCTAAATGTCCTGTTCCCTCAGGAGAGGTGTGGACCGAGGCAGCCCTGGATGAGTTTGAGCAGCTGACATGCTGTGCCTCCTGGAGACCCCTGCAGGCTAAACTCTGCAGCTACTCCCACTCTGAGGTCTCCTCCTGGCCCACTGTCAAGCTCTACAACAACAGTGAGGGCAAGGTCAGCTGGTGTTCTATCTGTTAATATTATATTGTGATGTAGTTGTTTTATATTATATTATCTGTTTGGATTGTTTCTTATCCTGACTGCTGTGTCCTTGCCATGGGCGTCGGAAGTCTGTACAATTAATTGTCTCAGAAATATTTGCAAGTAACAATTTAATTGTCTCTTTCAGTCAAATTTAAAAAATATTTCTTTATAATTTATTTTTAAACAAAATAAAGTTTTGAATGAATTCCAGGATACATCTTTTGGTTATATCACTGTTAGTGACTAGGCTTGCACGATACTGGAAAAAACTTACATTGCGATATTTTTTTCCCTGCGATATATATTGCGATATGAAAAAAAAGACTAATTTTTACAAGAGGACATAAATAGCCCTATTTATAAATACTAAATCATTCTCAACTACTGGGGTGATTTTGTAGGGGAGTGCATCTACAAAGAAAATAAAAATGAAAAAGGAAATTTTCTTATGTGAACCAGTCTTTGTTGAACTTTAATGCTTTACAAAAACCAAAGCAAGTAAGCGCTGTGACTCCTCTTCTGAAGTGATTCTGGAGAGGGAAATTAGGAAGAAATACACTGGTTGACTGACATGACACCATTGTATTCATATAATATCAATCCAGGCTAAAGTGAACAATATTAATAATGTATGCATGGTGCTTCCTCTAAATTTCAGGTTGTGGTCGACTAGCGGGGCCTGCTTTGGTTGTTTGATAAATTGATTAAAATTGATCATGACTGGTGGTTGGCTGTGCATGCAGAGCCTGCATGTCACACTCTTGCAACAAACTGTGTATCCAAGAGCACTTAAACCAGTGTAAATGACGTTATATCAGAAACAGACTGTTGTAGATTAGTGTTACGTTTCCAGCGTCGCAGCTCCGAACCGTAACGTTAGTTGGGACAGACGCCTTGTTTCTTTAGGCTAACTATGTTAGCTTTAGCCTGACTGGTAGCAGCTTTCTGCGGTGAAAAATGGCCGGGATATGTCGTGATTATGTTGCATTAATCAGGTGATTTAGTTTGTCTTTGCAGCGAACATCAAACACTGACTACTGTAGCTTCACTACCCATGGAAAAGTATGTGCATCACTGTGTCTGCGGCAGCTGCCGCTTACGGTTCTTTTCTACACACGGGAGAGCCTCACTTCCCATAACAACCCCCCCTATAATAAAAATATATAGTCTGACCAATAATCATATATAATTACAATTTGTATATCTATCTGTATATCTAAACAGAAGCAACAATTACCAGTCATACACTTTAACAGCTAAACTAATGTTAGCAACGAATTGCAGTTAAACAAAGAAACCATGATTATGTTAAAAAAAAAAGACAATTAAGAAATAATTATTACAGGCCTATCTAGCGATCTCATATCTAGCCTCATATATCGATATTGATATAATATTGATATGTTGCCCAGCCCTATTGGCCCTATTGGCTGGTTACCTGACAAAGTTAGGTAACCACCTTTGGCAGTTTGGTGGGTGTCAATGTAAAGCCCTGGTCTTGTCCCACCCACATACAACGGTTCCGACGCCCATGGCCCTTGCACACATCTTGTAAAACAACTGTCTTTTCTAGACTGTAGATATTGGTGAGGAGCTCGTACGCCTGGGCCACGCTGTCAGCTTCCAGGAAGTGGTGAACGGGAAGACTGAGGGTGACAATCTGGGCTGTCTACAGAGGATGCTGGTGAGTCACTGAACACACCGGCATTTCTATTGGCTTCATTAACACGGCGGTGAGCCGCTGCTACGTGCATATAGCGGAAACCCTGCGTGTGCACGTGTGATGCTGATGTTGCGCGATGTTAATCATGCGGCGCCCGAGTGCTTTTGTCCGGCATAAAATCAGATTATGTCAGACTGACCGGCAGGTCGCCGGTCACGTGAAAATCGGCCAATTCTGGTCACCAGCCGGTCAATCTGTGCATCTCTACTAATTACTTTTTAATGAACTTAGTATTGCAGTTAATGAAACAGCTGTTTTAAACGTTTATCAAACCAAGACAATTATTAAGGCCTTTAGGGGATCATGCATGAATGAACCCAATTTCATGGCAATCCATCCAATAGTTGTTGGGATATGTAGGTACATTTGAGCAAAAGGTCAACCCTAAGCAGTAAAAAAGTGGTTCTTGTAAAAACAAAAAATGACAAATGTGCTGCATTCTGAAATAAGGTGGCCATTATGAAATGTTATCAAAAAGTAGAGCTAGAGTAGCAAGATGGCTGCAGAGCCTCATGTAACTTCCATCAATAGGAAGACTATTATTCATTTTCTCTAAACGGAAGTGAGCCTGTCATCCAGTCACTACTTTTCACTGACGATGGTTTGAAACATAACAAAGTTAACTATTAACTAGATCTTATCTGCAGTTATGAGGGCAGCACAATGACTCTTATACGGTATTTACAACACCTTACAGCATGAACAGATGAACTTCAGTTAACAGATCTTGTAATGATCTTCGCAGTTGCAATTTAGAAATGGATCATTTTTGATGTTGTCCCTACCAGACACAATGTAGCCTACTGAATACTGTCACTGCTCCTAACACTCTAACATCTTCGTTTCTTGTCCTTCTATAGGACGACGTGATAGGAGCATCATCAGAGCAAAGTCTCTCCTGTATTAGCTTATCAGGTAAGTACAGTAAAGGGAAATTAGCCAAGAAGTGACTAAATCAATGCAAATATATAAGGCGCTTGGCAACACAGTGAAGATTGGTTGTCTGAGCAGATCAGTGTCATCTACATGTTATCCACATATCCTGAGATCTGAAGAGCCACATGATGTCAGCGTGAAACACAGCTTTGCCCACTCAGGCCCAGCCAAAAATTATTCGCATTATTGAGTCATCACCCACACTCGCCCACACCACCAGCTGCCCTGATTCTGATGTCGCTGTGCCAGCGCTGCAGCTCACAAACTCACAACTGCCTTTTCCCTCCTAACTTCAAAATGATTGGGGACAACACCATTTTAGAAGGAAGTAGTTATGAAACCCAGTCCAGACCAAAGATTCGCGACGAGACGACCGTAAACTTGCAAATACTTGCAACGTGTCGGTCTGCAGCGTTCTAAAACCTGCCAGTTCACACCAATGCGACAAGACGGTGTATCATCTCCATAGCAACGGCTCTTTGTACTTCCGTCCTAACCAAGGGGGTAAGCGAGCATCCGAAAAGCGTACCTCCTATGGGGAGATTCTAGGCTAACAAGCCATCACCTTCCGTTAGCATTCCATTGACTCCCATTCATTTTGACGTCACTTTGACAGAGAATAACTTTACATCTACTTTACAAGTATTTAAAGACTCTATTTGTCCATTGTTTATTTCTAAAGAAACACGACAATGTATAAAAGGCTCCATTACCTTGTATCTCACGTTGTATAAGACGTTTTTGTAAAAATAGGCTAACGATTGTGTCATAACCACGCAACGTTCTGTCGCACAGTAGAGGAATTACCGTATAGTACAGGAGTAGGGCTGGGCGATATGGAGAAAATCAAATATCACAATATTTTTTACCAAATACCTCGATATCGATACCGCAACAATATTGTAGCATTGACTATTGGTGCTTTCACAAAAAATTTACACAATGAGATTTGTGATAAATAATCATCAGTAATGTGGATAAAGGCAAATAATGGAACAGCTAGAACAGTCTGGAAAGTTCAGAAAATGACATCACTTAGTAAAGTGATGTCATTTTCTGACATTTACAGTAGTAATGCAGCCTTTAAAACCAGGAAAAGACAACACTTATGCCATATTTCGATATTACGATATCCAAAATCTAAGACGAAATCTAGTCTCATCACGATATCGATATAATATCGATATATTGCCCTGCTCTAGTCAGGAGAAGCTCGCAGGCAATTGGGGGGGACGTGGAGGCATACAGTCAAGGGAGAAGCCCATAGAGAGTCCATGAACGCATCGGAACAAAATATTTCTGCAACGTTTTGATGGATTGGAAATACTTCGGTATGTGTCCAGTGAATTCATATGAAGTAACATTTATTGGGAATGATTGAGATTTCTCTTGGCACAGCTACCAGAAGACTTCCAACTTTCAGACAGGTTGCTCACGTCACATCTACGTCTTCAAGCTCAGTTGGAGGCTGCTCAGTAACGCTCAGCCATCACCGGAAAAGTGACTTCACTGGTCTCCGTCGAAGTCTACGGCGTCGCTGTGTCCATTCTTTCACTGTCTATGGACCTAACTTCCGACTTCCAGGCTTTTTGTAGCAAAATATAATATTTGTTGCGTCTAAATATGAATGTGGATGACGTTTGTGATAGTGAGATGCTCGCTACAGTTCCATTTCTAGTGATGAATCGGCAAAATACGTTTTATTTTTCCGATTCACGGCTTTGTCCTAGGCGCTCCCTCTCTTCAGTCACTCTCTAACTCGCTACATGCTCGCGGGCGCACGTTGACCCTCCGTTAACAGATACCAACCGTTGTAACAGAAACAAAATGGATTATGGATCATTTTATTGAAGCTGACTTCTCTATTACACTACTATATATCCTTACCAGTCCTTCCAGAAAAATGAGTTTTTTTGTGACCCTAACCCTAACCCTTTCTGCTAAGATATATGTGACTTTTTTGCAACGAAAATGCGGGGATTATGAAATCATGCAAGCCCTGCATATTTTGCGTGGAAATCGGCAATTTATGCGGCGAAAGTGCAGCGTATTTGAAAAAATGCGGCCCCCACATAAATATGCGGACTTTGGCTGATTATGCATTGAATTATGCGATCGCATAATCACGTTTTTCTGGAGGGACTGCCTTACGTTCTAAAACCAGCCTGTGAGACTCGACCAGCTGAGTCTCAGCGTCACCATCAGCTGGTTTGAGTGGAGCTGAGACGGGCCGGTTCAGACCGCTGAAACTTTTCTCTGTGACCTTCTAAAACGCTTTTGTCTCGCTTTCACTCCTGTCCTGACAGTTCTGCATCGGCACAACCCCCACATCTGTCCACACCCACACAAGCTGGGACTTCAGTCACAGTGATGAGTACGGAGAGAACATTTGTGAACAAGGAGATGAGGAGGATAAAGGAAGAGATGAGGCAGAGATAACAATGTGATTGCGTCGAGCGCTTGCTGCAGCCGCTGTTCTCTGTAAGGAAGCTGCTGTGATCTTATTTACATGGGACTCAGTAATACTTGTGGAGACATATTTCAGCCCAACGACAGAGAACAGGATCAGCTGGGAAAAAACCCACTGAACCACTGCTGTGTGCTCACAGCAGAAATGAAGATGCTAGAAGGAGGAAGAATGAGGCTAGATTGGATGAGAAAACAATGTTTTTTGGGGAAAATGTTGTGATAAAAACCACCCTGTTCTGACACAGCAGGTAAAACATTTCATGCAGAACCAGAAGAGGAAATGGATCATTCACCTGAGCATGATGGGACATCCAGCCAAGACTCTTAACGGAGAAGTGCAATAGAAATGTGTAACTAACACGTTTACAGACAAGAGGCAAACAGATTTCAGCATTAACCCTTTCCCATTTACATAAAATTATACTTAATTCACATGCTGAACTAAACATATACAGTACGTGGGCACAGATATCTCTTTCACACCATGATCTGGGAATATTGTAATCAGAAGATGTGTTTCCTCTAATTCCTCACGGGTGACACTGGCCCTCAATACTGGACCCTGTAAATGAAGTAATAGCTGGATGATGTGAGAATTTGTCAAAAGTGTATCTCTCTGAAGACATTGAAATAAGGCTGACCTGCCACTTGAGTTATGGTGCAAGTTTGCATATCACAGTTTTTTTTAATTATCATGATTTGGGCAGAAAACAAGGAAGCTCTCAACTCGACTCTGCAGTTCCCCTCAGCTCCACGGAGCGTTTTAGCATCGCTTAGCTCATCGTTTTGGTTTTAACGCCTTCAACTTTACTGTTTTGGTTCAGTCTTGCAGCGCTTATCGACCTCATTTCCAGCAGCAGCAGGCAGCTGTTTTCAGTGAAAAGGCTCTGATAAACCCTCTGTACACTACCTGTTCAGCAGCAAACAGCAGACAGACACAGTTCTGTCAGGTCCATTAAAGTCAAGAACAACACAGACAATAAAAATGCTTTAGGAAATTTTATTGAATAAATTACGAATTAAATTTGGCAGTATGGCTCTGTTCAGAGGGACAGCAGCAGCAGCATTAGGGGACGCTCACACAGTTTAAGACTGGGAGAGCTAACTATTACCCCATATGAACAGAGCGGCAACGATGACATAGAAGCGTATGTCACGTTATACACAACAAGGTGGAGCAGGGGAGGAGGTGGGTAGCATAGATGCGAGCAGCAAGCAGTTAGGAGCAAACTAAAGCAGCTTTAAGTAGGGCGCCCTGTTTGAGTGTAGCCATTTAGCAGCGAGGGGAGTTGACCAGCTGATGCAGATCAGCTGATGCGACCGTGTTGTTGGCTAATAGCGTTTAGCAGCGTCTTGACTACTTTGCCTGCCAGAACTGACGCTGAACGCTCAATTTAGAGACCAACTGGTGAACAGAGTGGAACATTTTGCAGCCAAAGAGACAGAGGAGTTGGTAGAGACCAAAACTGGAAAGTAAGAGCTATAAGGAACATTATCTCATTGTATTACATTTTCAGTAAAATTAGAGGGGCTTTGTTATTACTTATCTGGGGTGATAGTAGCTCAGTCCGTGTTGGGTTGGGAACCGGAGGGTCGCCAGTTCAAGTCCCCAAAATAAAGAGCGTGGACTGGTCACTGGAGAGGCGCCATTTCACCTCCTGGGCACTACCAAGGTGCCCTTGAGCAAGGCATCGTACGCCCAACTGCTCGGGGCGCTCCTTCAAGGAGCAGCCCCCTCACTCTGACATCTCTCTATTAGTGTGTATAGCATGTATAGGTCCTGAGCATGTGTGTAATTCAGTGTGTTTAATGTGTGTGCAGCTGTACTAACAGAGTGAAAATTGTGAATTTCCCCTCGCAGAATAAATAAAGGCATGTCTTCTTCTTTCTGTAAGTCATTACATTGTGATTCTGTGCCAACTTTCTGCACTGTGGTAAATAAAGAAAGTCCAGTTGTAATGTTGGTAGAATGATTTTTGAATGATCATTAACTGGAATGTTTGTTTTTTTTCTTACCTCAGAAGCTGCTTCAATCTCAGGAAGTGTTGATGATGTCATAGACGATGACCTGCTCTGAGTCCAAAGATGTACATAAATATCAAGGTATTGTTTCCTGGCTTGATGACTGAATGAGTTTTAACATTCTCTAAAGAATGTATTTCTGAACCGTTATGTCTGTGAAAGCATTGACCTCTCCTCTTGTCTTCCAGCACTGACCACCCACTCCTCAGCATAAGCTCAAGTAAGAAGATGTTTCCTTGTCTGACCCAAACTCAACCGCATAAATCCTCATCGTGAAGCCTTACCAACAGTTCTTTCAAGCCATATTCATTTTATTGTTGTTACTTGAGTACAATTCTTATGTTTTAACTTTATGCTGTTCCGTTCTGTACCCAATGCTGCTTTGCTTAAATGTGTTACTATATTTTGTGTTCAAGACATGAAGAGAGGAACAAAAAACAAAGAAATTGCCAGTATTATTTTTGAAGCACTGTGATGAGTCAGTGGAATGAGAAGGCAGCTGTTGAGCTAATGTCTACTTTTGTTTTCTACCTGTATGCATATTGAGATTTAATGGCCTAAATATTGGGCTTCACAAGTTATTATATTTTGGAAATAAAAACCATAGTAGTATTGAATGAGGTCTGCAGATTATGTTCAGTATAAAAAAATGTGGCATCTACTATATAATTAACTAAGGACGAAGGAAAGTGGTAGTTTGTCTTCAGGGTAATAGTAATAGACTGCACTATATATAATAAAGGATTTATTTTATGTCAAGGATTTTCTGTGTCTTTTTCATTTGAAATGCTGTTCATACTATAAATATATATTTCAGAATTATAGTGCATTAAGAGGAGCAATGAGAAAAAATTAAAAATTAAGCTCATTTTCCCCAGCCGCTACCTTTGTACTTAGAGAAGGGCAGATTCTCAAGCGTACCTACCTTAAAGTTATAGCATGCATCTTAGTGAGCGATATCAAACTGATACAACTGATGTTAATGAATAGTACCTCTATTTATATTGGTGTTGGTTTGACACGAGTGATATGGACTAGTTCTAATCTATTATGTTCTAGTCTATTAAATTGAAGTGGCCATTCATTCATCTCCATTGCCGAGTCTACTGTTTTGTTTCTGTGGGGGTCGATGACCTCCACTCAGGACTGACCAATCACATGGAAGTAGGTTACGATCGCACATGCGCAGATGCAGCAGAGTAATTTGTTGATATCTTGCTTGGTAGTATTCATTTAGACTTTGGTTTTTCAAAGCCAAATTTATCCCCAGCCTCGGGGTTTTCATTATTTGCGTTGGGCAGCACAGTTAACTAGACCGTTATCTATATGAAGGGCTAATGGAAGACACAAGGGATTTGGTGAGTACATTTGAAATATTTTAGGCCCGCGAGCCTCCTGTTATAGAGGATTTGCTAAGGCTAGCGCTGCTCCTTTGTTGTTATCTGTTTATGGTAACATTAGCTAGCTACTGGATCAGCTAGCGTTAAATATTAGCAAGTTTTCCAAAAAAACAAAACAGGTATGTACATAAAATAACCCTACACTTATTTTACTGCATACGTGTAGTTTGCTGGACAGTTGTGGTATGCTTTTGTGAATTAAAATTGGAAAAACAGGTTTCCGCTAGCAAGCTGTGCTAATGCTAGTTAGCATTAAGAGCTATTTCCAATAAGGCCGCCCCTTATTTTATCTTATGTATTAGCTTTGTATGTATTTTGTACATCTTACATACAGCTCAGTAACGTTAAAGCTTTACTGGCTGGTGCATTGTTTTTTTGTCTTTCAGCATTCTTGCTGGCTAAATGATTTTTGTTAGCGCAGCCAGTTCGGGTGTCACCTGTGATGCTCAGAGGAGGAAGTAACGCTAGACAGGCTATGTGATGTCAACAAACATTTTAACACTGGTTAGGATCATGCACGCCTAATGAACAAGAACAAGACCTATTTGAATTTCCAGGTATTCACGGCAATAACTATAATTAGATTTTGCTTTTCAATGCATCTTTTTTTTATAGCAATTTCTCATTGGCTTCTACAGCCAGCTTCCTCGGTCACATTCCAAAGCAGATGACATGTTAAAGAGACCAGAATATCACGGGGAAAACATTGTGAATAGAAAATAACTACAATGGTTGATTTAAAAATAAAAAAGGCCTTCTGACCATTAATAATATGACAGCCTGCACACAAATTCTTAAAATGACAGATGAATTGTATTTTATGTATATTTGTATATATTTCGTTTGTGTATTTCCTGCTATGGACCTACTTGTGAGTCTGTTAATTGCTTGTTTACTTTGTTTTGTTTGTGCATTTGTCTTTAAAAAATATAATAAACAGAATTAAAAAAAAAAAAAAAATAACCGTCTGAGAGCTGAAACAAGAGTGTAAGTCAATTTTTAAGCAAAGATTGCAAAAAGTCACTGGTCCTTGCTTCTCAAATGCACATATGGCCTGATTACCTTTTGAGTTCTATGAAAGTAAACTGAATATATTTGGGCTTTGGATGGTCTTCGGACACAAGGAGACATTTAAAGATTTGATGTCCCTTTTGGTTTTGGGAAACTGTGATGGACAGTTCAGTTTTACGACATTGTATTGACCCTAGGGCTGCACGATATGAGGAAAATATCTAATTGCGATTATTTTGACTGATATTGTGATTGCGATATGATTCACGATATTGGAGGGAATGATCATTTTTGTGTCATTATTCTCATTTTCATTGAAAAATCTAATTTAAAAAAAGTGTGATTTTTGCGAGGATCTGTACCAAACAAAGATTGTTTTCTGTAGTCTGTAGGATAGGATCTGTAGGCCGGGATGTCTCTGCAGCACCACAATACTTTATTTTAGAATGGTTAGACACATATTTTGCCTTTAACAACATATTGCGTCCCCCCACTTGCGATTTGGATATTGCACTAGTTCATATTGCGATTTCGATAAAATTGCGATTAATTGTGCAGCCCTAATTGACCCAATATAAATTACATCAGAATACAACCAAAAGATGAATTGTGGACGAAGAAAATTGTTAGTTGCTGCCTTAAAGTATTCCGTTCATTCAGACTCTAATGCCTTTTTGTCATTTCCTTGATTGTAAAGGCTGAACGCACCCCGCGTTCAGAGCGCAAGCGGAGAGACTCGTTCGGGATGTTTGATGGCTATGACAGCTGCAGCGAGGAGTCTACCAGCAGCTCCAGCTCGGAGGACAGCGAGGATGAGGTAGTGCCCTCCATCCCTGCCAGCCTGCCCATCATCAAGAACAATGGTCAAGTCTACACTTACCCTGACGGCAAGGCTGGAATGGGTTAGTACATGGAAATGTGTTTGAAATGTATCCTTCCTGTGGTGCTCAGGAATAGGGATGGGTAGCAATAATTCAATATGATCATATGTACTCTTTCAATGGAATCATATCGTGGTGAAGTCATATATCGTGATATACAATACGTTGTCTAAATTGATAATAACAAGCACATACTAAGTCAATTTTCTCAGAAAATCTGTTGTGAAAAATTTTGAGGGAATATCATTTGAAGGATTTCAGATTTTTTTTTTAACACTTTGTGTATGCGTATAAACATCAGTACATAGCTTTTTTTATTTTTCCTCTATAATTTAACTTTAAACTGTTTACCACATTATTGATGATTATTTATGTAAAATCTTATTGTAAAAAATATTTTGTGAAAGGACCAACTGTCAAAATATTAAATCCAACCTTTAATGACACCAATTTTCTTTGTGAATGAATTATGTATCGTAAATAAATGAATGTTCCTCCTTAAAATACAGGGATAAGTCATAAGTCAGTACACCCCTATGTTAAATTCCCATAGAGGCAGGCAGATCTTTATTTTTAAAGGCCAGTTATTTCATGGATCCAATTCACCATACCTAGAGATTGGCATGGGGTACTTTCCATAAGATCATCTCTCAATGCAAATCAAACCAGCTATTAGGCTAACTGAAATAAAACCATGCCAATCTCTAGGTATGGTGAAGGGGATGTGATGATGTGGGGCTATTTTAATTCCAAAGGCCAAGGGAACTTTATCAGGATGCACAGTATCCTGGATCCATGAAATAACTGGCCTTTCAAAATAAAAATCTGCCTGCCTCTATGGGAATTTAACATAGGGGTGTACTGACTTATGCCCCCTGTATTTATTTATTTATTTACGATACATTATTCCTTCACAAAGAAAAATCGGTGTCCTTAAAGGTTGGATTTTTACTAGTTGTTTTTAATTAAGGCATTAAGATCAATTTCCAAAAGATGATTTTATTATTCCTCTTTTTAGTCAACTTTAGCATGGGTGTATTCACTTATGCTTAGCACTGTATTTGGTCAAGAATATTGTCATATCTGATTTTCTCCCTAGGGCTGGGTGCCGAATTCAATACTTTTTAGGCATGCTTCTACCAAGATCTAATAATGTCTGTGATTGGCTGTCTAACGTTACACGTCGTAGAGACACGCAGGAAAAACTCTACGTTACACAGAGACGGAGCTCAAGTAAAAATAAATAAAACGATTCCTGCCGTAATGTTGTAATTTCTTTTTGTTCTCCAAAATAGGCATCGTTTATGAACCGGTATCGAAGTCACGGTATTGGAATCGAACATTTTTTGAACGATACCCAGCCCTACTCTGGAATATAATCCTGTGTGTGAGGAGAACAATGATTTGCCAGCATGATGTAGTCTGATCATTTTAACAGAGTATATGTGTCTGTTTTGTGGTTTCACAGCCACTTGTGAGATGTGTGGGATGGTTGGAGTACGAGATGCTTTTTATTCCAAAACCAAGCGCTTCTGCAGTGTGTCCTGTTCTAGGAGTTATTCCTCAAATTCCAAAAAAGCTAGCATCTTGGCAAGACTCCAGGTAAGTATGCCTACTGCAACAAATGATTTCTTTTTGTTTTACTCTACAACAAATAATTTAAGATCAAACCTATATTATTGTATAAATATTGATGTGTGTTTTGTTTTGCAAGGGCAAGCCACCAACAAAAAAGGCAAAAGTCTTGCAGAAACAACCTCTTATGGCAAAGTTGGCCGCTTACGCCCAGTACCAAGCAAGCCAGCAGAACCAGGCCAAATCGAAAGCTGGTATGTTCTCAAAAAGCAGTAACGATGATTAATAGGGTAACCGTGCTGCTCTGTTTAGATATACTCCTGCTTTACACTCTTTCTTGTTTCCGCCAGTGGTCCCTGCGGAAACCTTTGAATGGGGTCGGTATATCTGTAGCAAAAACACGATTGGAGCTCCAGTTAGCTGCTTCAAGCATGTAAGTAAAAACTGGAGTTGAGTAGGTAGGGACCTTTCTTGACTGAATCACTTCACTGCTTCCTCTGTGCTTCAGGCCCCTATGGGGAAATGCTGGGGAGACATAGAAGAAGGAGTGAGGATTGAAGTGGTCAACACTGATTCCAACCTCTCCACTAAGGTGTACTGGATAGCAGAAATCATTAAGCTAGCAGGTAAGACTACTTCTCCAGATTGCCAAAGGAAATTTCTTTATTGGACAAATCCACCCAAGGGTCAGCTATGTCAGAATTGTCTGATTTTTCTGCATCCTTTTGGATTTTGATTTAATTATCATTTCTGTAAAACATTGGTGGGAGTAGCTGATCTGGTTGAAATGAGTATGACAGTACTTTCTTTCCAATATGGATGTATCACAATACAGCAAATGCATGCAAAATCACATGTAAAATAATCCCATTGAGGTTCAATACAGTGAGCTGCCCCCCACTGTTCAGACAAAAATCATTAAAGAACAGGTTAGGATTTCTACCTTAATACAATAGTCACATGCACATTGAAGGCAAGGCAGCTTTATTTATTTGTGCTATATTTGTATAGCACATTTCAGCTACAGGGCAATTCAAAGTGCTTTACGCTTTAAGGCCCGGACACACCAAGCCGATAATCTGCCGTTGGACAGTCTGGAGAGGTCAGTGACTCGAGTCTGTTCGGTGTGTTCCGTGCCGTCGTCCGTCCGAGGGGCCGTCAGCCTTCATTTTGGCCGATATGACATGTATAATCGGCGGGGCGGGAACTCTCGCCAGTCGGACTCAAATGACCCATCTGATTGGTAGAGTGCTAACCAGAAAATGGGGAGCGGAATGAGCGTGACTAGAGTCTCTCAAAATCTGACGAAAATCTTTTAAACTGACCTTTGTTGATCTGAAATGAAGACAGATTCAGCAACTGCACGGCCTATTTCTCTCTTAAAATGTTTTCAGAAACACGTTTCGGTGATATATATATATATATATATACTCACACACTACCGGTCAAAAGTTTGGGGTCACTTAGAAATGTCTATTCCATTCCAGACAGAATACCAGCTGAGATCAGTTGCATTGTTTTTTTAACCAGGGCAGCAGTTTTCAGATTACATTATGTGATTACATAATTGCAAAAGGGTTATCGACTGTTGTAGAAAGAAGTGGCTGATCTTTAATTTGATATTAAATTATTAATATATTACCATTGCACTGATCTGCCTTGTACTGTACTCATATTTAAATCCTAAAATCTCAGTCTATTGACCAATATTGCACTATTCCTTCCCTCTCTTTTTATATATTTTTTGTGAAATTGTAAATTCTATTGTATTGTTACACTGTACACTATTTTTTTTTTTTTATATTCTTCTGTTTTTATTCTTAATATGTTAAGTGTTGTACTTTGAGAGCAAAGATTACCAGAGTCAAATTCCTTGTTTGTCTACGCAAACCTGGCCAATAAAGCTGATTCTGATTCTGATTAATGCAATATCTACATTGCCCATTAACAGCAACCATTCATCCAATGTTCCAAAGGCACATTCTGTTTACTAATCTGATATCATTTTAAAAGGCTAACTGAGAAAACATTGGAGAACCCTTTTGCAATTATGTAAGCACATAATGTAATCTGAAAACTGCTGCCCTGATTAAAAAAACAATGCAACTGATCCCAGCTGGTATTCTGTCTATAATGGAGTGGAATGGAAATTTCTAAGTGACCCCAAACTTTTGACAGGTTATATATATATATATATATATATATATATATATATATATATATATATATATATATATATATATATATATATATATATATATATATATATATACTGGAAGTCTGGAAGAAGCAAGTACTGTAAGTGGCCAATGGGCATTGCTGTGTGTCGTTGTGCAGGGTTCAAGGCTCTCCTGCGGTATGAGGGCTTTGACAACGACAACAGTAAGGACTTCTGGTGTAATCTCTGCATCCCTGAAGTGCACCCGGTGGGATGGTGTGCTTCAAGTGGCAAACCCCTTGTACCTCCAAAAAGTGAGTCTTGTGCCAAATTTGTTCACAGTCTTGTTCTTGAATGCCTGTGTTTTTAGATGGTTGGTGTTGTTGCTGTAACCAATTGTTACTGTTATTTTTGTAATTTCCCTTACAGGCATACATCATAAGTACTCTAACTGGAAAGCCTTTCTTGTGAAGCGTCTCACTGGAGCTAAAACACTGCCACCTGACTTTAACGCCAAGGTGAGACTCCCAAATGTTTTTGATGGCCAGTGCCAATATCTTTAAATCCAAACAAGCTGGAAGCTGATGTTTTTATGTTAATTAAACATCTCCAAATTTGATAATGATTTCAGGAATGATTGGACAAAAGTACTTACTCTTAAAGTTCATTTGTGTTGGACATGACATTACTCTCAAACTCACTCTATACATAATAAATATAACAACTATGAACAACAATGAATCAGTTACATGTTTCCATCTTCTGGTTTTTTAATTTAATTTATATTGTCAAATCATATCAGTAGTTATCTTTACATACACTTTACAGATAGAGTAGGTCTAGACCACACTCTATAACTTACAAAGACCCAACAATCTCCCATCAATGCTACTTCACCAATAGACCATTATATTATATACCTAAAATAGAAGTAATTTAAACTAAGTAAAGCGCTGTAACGTGAACAGTCTATAGTGCCATAGAACGATCAAATCTGAGCAGCAGTTGCTGGTTGTATTTAGCTGCTACAGAGCTCCGGGACGCCGGCTACCAGCAGCAGTTGTTTAGCCGCCAATAGGTGACTGAGAGCCGGCTACAGGCACCGCCAGATGACGGTCCTTTCAGGGGCCGTGCTAGTGGAGTTTAGCCAGAAAAAGTGAGCGTCATGCGGCGTAAGTATTTTCTTTCCGATGCGAAGTGAACTCCGTTCTCCGGCTTGAAAGCTCCGTATTTTCCATTGAATTGCATATTTAAGTGTTTGGAATGCCTGGCACTATATCCATTGTATTGTAAGGGGAGATTTAATTCTTGCATGTTTTGTTGTGCATGATCAAAAAACAAAAAAAAAGCTTTTTTCACAAATAGCACCCTGGATATAAAGATTTAGAGAAATATGATTAATAGTAATTATAGCAGTGGGTATGATGGAACAGTGGTTTTGCCTTTGTTAAATCAATGTACGATTTGTCACCATAGGTACACGAGAACTTGCAGTACCCCTTCAAGAAGCTGATGCGGGTAGAGGTGGTTGATAAGAACTACCTGTGCCGGACACGGGTGGCGCTGGTGGAGCAGGTAATCGGAGGTCGCCTCAGGCTGGTCTATGAGGAGAGCCAGGACGGGTCGGATGACTTCTGGTGCCACATGTACAGCCCCCTCATCCATAATATAGGCTGGTCGCGCAGCATCGGACACCGCTTCAAACGATCCGGTGAGTTTGGAAAAAATCCAGTTACACTTAAGTTTAGGTGGTCTGTGTGTATACGGTGTCGTAAAAAAAAAATGTATTCCTTTTTCAGGATAACTGGTATAAGCAGGGTATGATAAACACTGAGGATGCAAAACATTGAAGATGTTAAATACTATATGTCAAATCTGTATTGTTTTCTATCTTTTGCTATTTGAGGGATTTTAATGTGTTGATCAATCAGCATGTTACAAGTTTAATACTGAAAAGCTTTAAAGGGTAATTCTGGCAACATTCTATATTTTTGCTATTGTCAACAAATCCCATAAACCAAAACCAAGAGTGTGTTAATCTGTCGGTCAATGCTTCCCAACTTCCCTACCCTGTGGCTCTCAGCCACAGCAGAAAACGTACCAAGACACAACCCTTTAAAATCGAGTCCTGTATTCATTTATTCATTTAAAAAAAGAAGAAAAGACTTGATTATCTCTAAAACAGCTGGTCACTGTCGTTTTTAACAAACCTTATTCAAAAAGGAAGAAATAGGGGTTGTCTTCAGGTAGCAGGATGGTTTACATTGAGTTGTTTCCTAATAATAATGAGATTTCTTGAAGAAAATGTATAGAAATATATTTTGTCAGACTCGTTTAGATAAAAAGCTATGGAAAATGGCAAAAGATTTTACTTGAAGCAATTTAGTTTTGCACTTTCATAAAGTTGGGGGACTTGGGAGACAGATTTTTAAAAAGTATGGTCAAAATCAAAGCAGCAGGGGCCCATTTATCCTAACTTTTAGTCACTCTGTACACTACATTTTTTAGCATAGGTTTTAAGTTATAGGTTTGTGGTCTCCAAGCCAAAGCGAACATATCCTTATTGGCATCATAATGGTTTTCTCAGACTTGACAAAGCTTCCACAGAGACATAGGAAACAGTATATAGATGGTTTTACAGGTTAAGTAGTACTCTGGCTGAAATGATTCCTAGAGTAACTCGAATAATTTGATTACTAAAAATCCTCGATGCAAAATGATTTGCCCCGAAGCTTCGTTTAATTAATGTTACCAACGTTGTATCGCTCACGGTGTTTCCGCACGGAGGATTATTACTGTCGCACACCGGGCTGACGCTGATGGCGACACACGCCATGAAGACTGATTACAAAATGAAGAAAGAGCATAAGGGGCTAAGAGAAGAGACAGGCTGGAGAAAACGACAGAAAGTGTCCAAAGTTTGGAATCATTTCAAACGTAATTAAAACGAAAACTCTGTACAGTGTGTCTACTGCAAAATCAAACTAGCTTACCACAATAATAGCACAACGTCAATGCTTCAGCATCTCAACAGAAAACATTTAGTCCAACTTAATCATCCATTCCACGAAGCGGACCCGACAAAAGTAAATCACAGAGTCGTATGGACGATGAAACTACACCAAACACAACAACTACCAAAAACAAAGACAAGAAAATACGTAGTGGTGACCACAATCTGATCTAAAGAGCCGGAAAAACAGCTGATTGTTGCGCACCATTTTCTCTCCCTCTCTCTCTTCACGGAGAAACAGCTGATCAACGATCTACTAGCAGAAGTGTAACAGAGCTGAGTGACGTAATCAAATATATAAATGAAAATAGGTTGAGTATAACAAATATTTACATATATGCCTATATACAGATCAGTCTCAGGTTGAAACTTGCTGCAGCCCTACTCGTGAGTAGTACAGATGAGTAAACTGACTGGCTTCTAAAAAACTGCACTGATCCTTCAAGTACTGTAACTAAAAAGCACTGTGGATGCTGTCCATTAATGAAAGTTACTCTTAAAATGTTGTGTTCACACTGGCCACTTCCCTGAAGCCCAGCTCATTCTCAGCTGTAATCTGTCTGTATTCTCTAAACCATTTAATGGTCATGGAGTTATTTTTTTAGGGTTTATATTGCTGAAGCATCTTCAGCTCAGGCAAGTAATTTTGGTATCAATTTATTTTTTTCAGATGTTACAAAGAAAATTGAGGGTCAAGTTGATGCTCCTGCACTGTTCTTCCATAAGGTAAAACAAGACCATTTTTTCTTTGCAATCCTAAAAGCCTCTTTAGAAACAGTCCTACAGCTGTTGTTTAAATTGATAATCAGGCATGTCATTATCAGTCATTGCAGACCTGGGCCCTGTTATTCATACGTGGATAGCTAGTTTATCCTGAATAGAAAATTGAGGATTTTTCGGTTATTTCGAAGCTACTTAAAGTTCATCAGCAACTGTTGTCAGAGCAACAATTTCTTAACCCCAAACCTGCAAAGGTGGCAGACTTGTTGACAGTTAGCTGGACTGTGACCCAGGCGTTTTACGGGGAACGCCTTACATGAATTGATAGTAATGGTTTGCCAACATGTAGGTCATTGAAAAGTCATTATGATCCATTGGTGTAATATCACAATTTAATTTTTATAATGAAGTTACCTATACTATACATGATAAAAGAACCAATCCAAATGGAGTTACTGCAGATTGAGATACTGCAAAAAGACCAAAACTCAACAACAAAAACATTATGACTGTTAAGACTAATGGTGCCAGGTGTTGAACGACAAAAAGTAACGTTACCTGAAAACAGTGTGTAGTGTCTTTTAGCATCTCACATCACACTTTCAGTCACTATGACCACTACTACGCTCAGAAACATTGTGTCAAAATATGAACAATAACGTTGCTGTCAACAGGTGAAGTGAACATTACTAGCTACGTTTTTCATGTTGGTTTTGAGCGGTATGCACCTCCACTAACCTGGAAAACGGTTTAAAAACATATATATATATATATTTATATTTATATTGCACCTGTCGGGCATTGCACATCCTATAACCATAATGGTAAGATCCACAAATGTTATTTAGTAGTATTAGTCACACATACATCACTGCAGCCAATACACACACACACACACACACACACACACACACACACCTTATCTCTTAGTATTCATTAATTTGATTGAAAGCAGCACAAATGAGAATTTCTACCTGTTAAGCTTGCAGTTTGGTAACCTGTACCTTCTGCCTGAAGGCATCAGCTCACACTCACTATACAGGACGTGATTTGGGTCGTGGGTGATTTTGAGACCCTGTTACCTCACCGTCTCCTCGAAGAGCTCCTGAAGAGGAGTTGGTGGCATTTGGCCAATCATTTTTCCAGCCCTTTTTATCAAGTTTTGGAGCTGTGATTTTAATTTAATGGACAGGTTACCGAACCAAGCCATAATGCCATAACGAGCAATAAATGCAATGGCTGCCTTGTAAAACAGTTGCATGATATCTTTGTCCACTCCATGAACTCGCTGACTTTGAGCAAACATACTCCATTTGATGGGACCACTGCAACAGTCTAATTGTATACCTAAATATTTATATGTTGTTACCTGCTCAACAAGTACACCTTCAGTTTGGAGTGTGATGTGATCTCCTATAGACCTGGGGTCAAAAATAATTTCTTTGGTTTTATTTACATTAAGTGGCAGGTTATGCCTGTTGCACCACTTCACTACCTCCTCTATCTCCTCTATCTCCTGTTTATAGATAGCAATGTCTGAATCTTTTGTAAGTAGACGGAGTATGGCTGTATCATCTGAAACTGGAATAATGTGGTTATTTCTATAGATGTTTCTACAATCATTTGTGTATATTGTAAAAAGTAAAGGAGAGCTTACAGCCTTGAGGGGCACCTGTACTTCTGTTCAGAGTATCAGAAAGACTAGAGTTGACTCTTACCTGCTGCTTCCTGTCTGTCAGAAATGAACCATACCATCTAATAATGAAAGGGTTCACCTCCATCTGTTGTCATTTACATAACAGTGTCTGAGGGAGAAGGCCTGGTGGGCTTTTAGATCTAATATTGAGTGACAATTGATGCATCTATATGACAGGTTTCTACTGTCCTTTAAAAACGTAATACTTCCCCAATTTTACAGTTTTTAAACATGTCCAACTAATGTCATTATTATGGCATGCTAATACAATGCCTGATTAAACCATATTTTAATAATTATCCCCAATTTGATTTTTTTCTATCTGAATGTGTTTCAGGTAAAAGATGTGGACCAGAGTGGTGATTGGTTTAAAGATGGAATGAAGTTAGAAGCCATTGACCCCCTCAACCTCTCAGCTATATGTGTAGCCACTGTAAGAAAGGTACGTGTGTTTCTGGACTCCACATTAATGTAATGTGATGAAATCTTGCTTTGTGGAGTAAAAGAAGGATTCGTTCTTGTTGTTTATGTTATGTCTTTCACTCGACTGCTCCAGACTGACTTCAGCCATTTTGGTTTTCTGTAGGTGTTGGCAGACGGGTACCTCATGATCGGGATTGATGGTTCGGAGGCAGTGGATGGATCAGACTGGTTCTGCTACCATGGCACCTCCCCTTCCATCTACCCTGTCGGCTTCTGTGAAATCAACAGCATTGATCTTACGCCCCCTAGAGGTACTGGTTTCTTTAAGCCCTTCATAAATGAAAATAAGCATTTGATCCTATTGAGAGGACCACAGAGGTATGGAAGATTTAAAGTGCCTTAATGTGTCTAAATCACTTGAGGAGTTTGTAAACTTGGAGCGATTTCCCCTTGGTTTCGTTTCACACAAAGAAAAATCCAAGCGTACCAAAATGCGTCATTTCAAACCACGCAAGAACGCTCACTCCTCTTATTGGTCAGATGTGTCTGAGGCGGGAGCAAGAAAGTAAATACAGGATGAAGGTCCTGTGTTCTGCACTAGTTCATATTTCTTACATCTCCATGGTTAAATCAGCAAATTTCATTTAAATAATCAGACATTGTTTCGCGAGTGACCTTACTACATCTGCTCTGGTCACAGAGACTTCACTCTGCTCTGCCGGTGTCTGTCTCCAACTTTAGCAACGGCTGGTTGACCACGGAGACTGCAGTCTATTTCTGTGAGAGAAACGCTGCAAGCTTCTTCAGTTTGCTGCTCTGATGCATCGCAGATTGCTAAGCACACCTGACTACAGGAGACACTTAGCTCAGTCTAGCTCAGTCCACACAGTTGGTGAAGTCGAGGTCCAATCATGTTCTCACCACAAACAAACCGCTCCAGAGTTTGATTGAAAGCCTACCAAGACCAATTTTGGTGTGCATCTGAGTGCAATTGCCGCATTCCCACATGCCGAAACAAAACCGCACCATGGGGGTAAACAAACTCTAGTGCCATTCACTCGAACTAAATGAGGCAGGTGTGAAAGCACCTTAAGTTTAAGAGGTGGGCTTGAATGCACCATGGAGTCCTGTCAGTGTTGTTTCTCTGAATGGCAGTGGCCATGGTGTTTCAAAGTGGAGCTAGGCTACACTGTGTCTTTAGCTGCAGATCGTTGAACGCCCCAGTGTTGGAATCCTTTTGAGTGAAATACAGCCACAGTTTAGCTGTCAGCACCAGAGGACAGCGCAGGCATCTAAGTGCATTGCTATTCGGTCGTATATGGGACCGGGTTTTGGTACCCAACCCTATTAATAACTAAATGATATACGTTTCCATTAGGGCTGCACGATATTTTGTTTCATTGTCTAAATCACGATGTGCGCATGCGCGATAGTCACATCGCAGGACATTGCGATGTTGACGCTACAACTTTTTTGCTGCTTGATAAAAAAGTAAACTTAAACCGTTCTCCTTTTCCATGATTGTTACCAGCCGACCCTTCCCCTTTAAGACAGGTGGTCATGTGGGGGGGTGTTATGGGAAGTGAGGCTCTCCCGTGTGTAGAAAAGAACCCTAAGCGGCAGCTGCCGCAGACACAGTGATGCACATACTTTTCCATGGGTAGCGAAGCTACAGTAGTCAGTGTTTGATGTTCGCTGCAAAGACAAACTAAATCACCTGATTAATGCAACGTAATCACGACATATCCCGGCCATTTTTCACCGCAGAAAGCTGCTACCAGTCAGGCTAAAGCTAACATAGTTAGCCTAAAGAAACAAGGCGTCTGTCCCAACTAACGTTATGGTTCGGAGCTGCGACGCTGGAAACGTAACACTAACTTTCGCGATTGACCCTCCGGAAACCACACACCCTCTAGCATCCTGGCGGTGAAATACACCGCGTTGCAAAGAAACACGTTCAACCCCGACGCAGAACTCCGAAAGGGTCACGACGCCGTAGGAACGGCGTAGATTTGACTCAGAAGTATAAAAAGGCCTTAATCTACAACAGCAGTTTGTCCGTTTCTGATATAACGTCATTTACACTGATTTAAGTGCTCTTGGATACACAGTTTGTTGCAAGAGTGTGACATGCAGGCTCTGCATGCACAGCAAACCACCAGTCATGATCAATTTTAATCAATTTATCAAACAACCAAAGCAGGCCCCGCTAGTCGACCACAACCTGAAATTTAGAGGAAGCACCATGCATACATTATTAATATCGTTCACTTTAGCCTGGATTGATATTAAATGAATACAATGGTGTCATGTCAGTCAACCAGTGTATTTCTTCCTAATTTCCCTCTCCAGAATCACTTCAGAAGAGGAGTCACAGCGCTTACTTGCTTTGGTTTTTGTAAAGCATTAAAGTTCAACAAAGACTGGTTCACATAAGAAAATTTCCTTTTTCATTTTTATTTTCTTTGTAGATGCACTCCCCTACAAAATCACCCCAGTAGTTGAGAATGATTTAGTATTTCTAAATAATGCTATTTATGTCCTCTTGTAGAAATTAGTTTTTTTTCTCATATCGCAATATATATCGCAGGGAGAAAAAAATATCGCAATGTAAGTTTTTTCCAATATCGTGCAGGCCTAGTTTCCATGCCATATTAAAATCTAAAAGCAACAAAGAAATAAGTGTATTAGACACTGGCATTAGTTTTCATAAGGAGATGCAAGGGAGCTTTCTCTTTTTCACAGTATACTCGCACCGAGCCTTATTTATATTCCTTAAAACGGTCAATCACAAATGTAACTAAATGTCCAGTCAAAAGTAATGTCCCTCCAGCTGGCCAGCCACAGGAAACATTTTGAATGTGAGAAGCTGGCTGCCATGGCTTCAAACAGCTTGTGTTGGCGATGAAAAGCTTTGCCCATCGTTCCGCCCCCAAGCTGTGATTGGACAGTTGATTTTGGCATGAACAATGTGTCTCCATCTCAAAAAAGAACATGTTCCCTTGCACCTCCTGATGAAAACTAATGACCGTGCTTTGCATTTTTATTCAGGCACTTTACATCTTTCATATGTAGCCTCTACACTTCTACATTTCTCTTTTAGGTGAATTTGTTGTGGTTAGAAGTAGTTTGATAACACCTTCTTGCATATGGTTTTTTAATGTTCTGGTCTCAACACTGGTTCTCTTCCCCAGGGTACACTAAACTGCCATTTAAATGGTTTGACTACCTCAGAGAAACAGGTTCAATAGCTGCTCCTGTCAAGCTCTTTAACAAGGTAGGCTTCATTAATGTTTTCTCCACTGTATTTGTGTTAAGTGTTAAGAGTTTTAATGTGTTTGGTATTATTTTTCTGGTTATTAATAAGAGCAACAGACAAAGAAATCAAAAAAGCAGCAGGGTTTTATACCAGTACATCTCAAAACCAAAAGTAGCAGGTTTAACAGAGCACCATGGATGAAATCTTTACAATTAGGGATTTCAGTCAATTTATTTAGAACATTTAACACACCACACAAAATGCAACCCCTCCTTACACCCTTCTAACCTTCCAAACCCATCCCTACAACCTACAGCCTATCAGTACAGGGCATAGAGAACGCTGTTGTGCACATCTCAGAGGAAGTGTAACCACACTTCTGACCACTTTATCGGCATAAAATTCATTGAAACAAATGGGCCTCTGGTAGGGAAACACATTCAAAAATGACAGTGTCACTTGCATGAATTGGGAAATCTAGATATCTTATTGCTGAAAGCTATTGTGTTCACCCTCTCCTTTTCATATAGCCCCATATTTTTTTCCATTGTTCTGTCTGATTAATGGGATTCAGGATTTATCAGTGCTTCTCCACTCTTTGCAGGAACATATATATTCACCAGTAGCTTACTGCTTATTAATTTTTGTGCTTTGATTTTATGTAAATCAGTAAAAATTGTGTTATTTACTGTCCCGCGTCTTCTAGGAGATTCCCAATCATGGTTTCCGGCAAGGCATGAAGCTGGAGGCTGTTGATCTGATGGAGCCGCGGCTGGTGTGTGTTGCCACGGTGACAAGGATTGTGCACCGGCTACTGAGGATCCACTTTGACGGCTGGGAGGATGAGTATGACCAGTGGGTGGACTGCGAGTCACCTGACCTCTACCCCGTGGGCTGGTGTCAGCTGACTGACTACCAGCTCCAACCCCCCGCCTCACAGAGTAAGAACATGAACACACTTTCAACTGGGTAACCACTAAGGCCTTGTGTTTTGGTGACTGATCCAAAATGTCACAACTTGACACACTCAATATCTAATAATCCAAATGGCAGATTGTCACTGACATAAGTCGGCATAGCAGAATTTATTTCTGGTGCATTTTAGATAACACTTCATTACGTAATTGTAATGCTTATTTTCTAGGGATGCACAATATTTCCGCAATCACATCGGTATCAGCCGATGTTAGTCTTTTTTTTTTTTTTTTATACATTGGCATCTGTCCGATGAGCAAAACTGGCCCGATGTCAACAACCGATGATTATTTCCGTCTAGCTGCCAACACATGTTTTTTGTGTGCGGCCATGCTGAGTTTGTGACACAGTGAGGCAGCACAGGTAATAGAGAATCTTTGTTTACATGCTGCTTTATGCTTTTCACTGTGAAAAAAGGACACGCGAGTGCAGTACGCAATGCTTGCAAGGTCGAAGTAATACGAGGAAGACGGCGTGTCAAATCCTTCAGCTAGTATTTCTCATATGAAGAACCGCCATTCAGAAGTTCACAAACAATATCAGGAGTAAGCCACTAGCAAGCAGCCTAAATGCCTCTATACCGGTATTGTCTTTATAAACTATCTTTTTAATAAAGTTCTCAATGCTTCGGTTTACATGTATTCAATTCAATTTTATTGTCATTCAGCATGTTAGACACACGGAGAACGAAATTCGCTCTCAGGGCCAGCAGTATGGCAGTGGCAGTAATTCATTAGCCTATGATTTACAAAAAAGATATAAGGTTTAAATAGGATATGAAATAAAATCAGTTCTTTAAAAACGATCAAAGCGACAAGCATTTCAGGGCATCAGTAGTCCATAAAGTGCATCAACGGTCCATAGGGTAAAGTGCATACAGTTCAATGAAATGCATACAGTTCTTTAGGGAAAAGGGATGGCAACAGCACACCGTTGACAGTCCTTGAGTTCACAAACCTCCCCGCCTCTGGGTAGAAGCTGTGCTTTAGCCTTGTGTTCCTAGCATTAAAGCTGCGCAGCCTGCCGGAGGGGCAGGGGGTTAAACAGATTGTGTGCTGGGTGAGAGGGATCTCTCATTATGTTGGAGGCACAGCTCCTGCATCTGCTGGTGTAGATGTTATCCAGGGAAGGGAGACTGCAGTTTGTGATCTTTTGAGCGGATTTAACTACTCTCTGCAGGGCCACCTTATCCGCTGCAGAGCAGTTCCCATACCAGACAGTGATGGAGAATGTCAGTGTGCTCTCCACCACACACCTGTAAAAGGAGGTGAGGACAGCAGGACTGAGGCTAGCCTGCTTCAGCCTCCTCAAGCAGTACATGCGCTGGTGAGCCTTCTTAAGAATGTTAGCCGTGTTGGTACTCCACGTCAGGTCGCTAGAGATGTGAATCCCCAGGTATTTGACTGACGATACCATCTCCACCTTAGCTCCTCCGATGATGAGAGGTGATGGGGTATGCCTCCCCCTTCTAAAATCCCTCTATCTGATAGGATGAATCCAGCATGTTGTTGTTTAGCCACATTTCCGTTAGGAGAAGTGCACAACAATTCCGCATCGCTCTGTAGCTGTTTAGACGGAGTCCATCTTGTTGTCCAATGAGTGTACATTCGCCAAAAAGAGCGTGGGAAGTACGGGTCTCCTGCCAGCTCGCATCCTCGTAAGCAATCCGCCGCGTTTACCCCTATATATGTAGGGACCCTCATTATGCTACAGTGGAAGTGTGGTGCTATTTTGAGCCTTGTTAGTGGTGTAGAAATGGAGATTTCTTGTTACTTTACCCATTCCCCAACGACTAGCTTTATAAGCTAATTAGCGGTTTGCACTAAAACTGGTCACATTCGATTAGCATGAAAAGTTCCTTCCCGATGCTATTTTGCAGCACCACCGTGGCTCTGTTGGGTGCTTAGTGCCGCCCAAGACAATTGTGATTGGTTTATAGAAATGCCAATAAACCAGAACACGTTCTCCCATCCTGGAATGCTGTGTGGAATAGCCAGACCCTCCTAACATTGTTAGTTACTTGTGTTTTTAATGGTGGCTATAACTTGTTGAGAGGAAACAATGCGGTGAATCTATGATTTATGGGCTTCTCCAAATGTTGTGCAAATGAAGAAAGACATTACTTTTCCAAATGTACAGTGTTGACACATTTTTCAGTGTGTATAAAATATGATTATCATAGAAACCTTTTTTATACAGATCATTGGTTATTGACCAAGATTTTCATATCGGTGCATCCCTATTATTTTCCATGTCAGTCTTGTGTCTGAGCATGTCTTACAGTCGGTTTTCTGTAGAAATTGCGATGGCAGTTTATCTAGATAACAGTTCCTTAATACTACCAACATGGTCACATTACCAGAAAAGGTACTCGTAAACAAGGCTAAATACACAGAGAGAGATAATGTATAAAATGCATGTCATGTATGATTTATTGTTTGTTATAGCTACACAAAGAAAAGAAAATCTGTTTAAACCAAAAGTTATTGTGAATGAGCCAGTCTTGAGCTGTTGAGCAGTAGAGCTGTAATGATTCATCGATTAGTCCAACCGTAACTTTTATGGCAACTATTGGGATAGTCAAGTCATCATTTACATAAAAAAACAACGTTTTATGCCTTGTTTAAGGTTCTCAAATATGAACTACATACAAAACTATTTTCTACAAGATTTCTGCAAGAATGGCTTTTTTCGGCGATTTAGATGGCGAGCTCTTCTATTCTAGAAACCACCTCATAGTCAGTATACCTATGAAAGCCATACTTTCTCTAAATGCCCTCGGTCTCTAGTTTGTGGTTGCAAAGTGTCATGAGGCTATGATTGTCCTAGAGGTCACAACAGGGTCATCTTATACAGTGAGATCAACTTTCAAAAAACGGTCTCACTACAGTGAAACTGCTACTAGGGGACATAGTAACATCACACATGAATATAATTGGGGTCATTGAATCCACAAGAGTCTCAGCTTTCCAGTCATACCCAAATCATGCAACTCCAAGGCTGTTTAGGGACCCCACCGTGCATAAATATTCAAACACACCATTTTTAGAAGAGGCAAAAAAATGTATACTGCATGAGATAAAAACCCATGTTTTTCCCTCATACTGCATGGTTTTAGTATAAATTGTGCATATCTGTGGCGATCGAACCCATTTTCATTCAGAAATCTTGAGGTGGGAGGTTAAGGGACCCCTTAAGAAATGGCCATGCTAGTTTTTCCCTTACCAAAATTTAGCCTAACTTTGGAGCATTATTTAGCCCCCTTCCCAACATTAGCATTAGAGCTGCAAAGATTTTATTATTAATTTAGTCTCCAACTATTTAAGTTATTTTTGTATGAAAAAAAAGTCCAAATTATCTGATTCCAGCTTCTTAAATGTGAATATATTCTAGTTTCTTCACTCCTCTTTTCTGACATTTAGTAGACCAAACAACTAATCAAGACAATTATCGACCGATTAATTGACAATTAAAATAATTGTTAGTTGCAGCCCTAGCTGGCAGCGCCGACGTCTTCAGAGGATGAAGCCAGCAATGTTACACATTCCCTCTCTGAGTTCTGGGTTTAAATTTCAATATGAACATGGTAGAATAACACTTGCATAATGTGTGTACATAAGATGAAAACGCACATATGACTTGTTTTAGTGTTCATGTGTTGCTGTGTATTGCAAACCGTATAGCTTGATACCCTTTAGTTCATCACTTATGTTGTTTCTTTGTTTCCACATTATAATAATTTATATACTCGTCACATTTTAACCAATACTTTTGTAATATCTTTCATTTATATACTCCCAGGTAATATTCTGGATACATTTTAATTGTGTGTATAATTTCGACATTTTGTCCATGAATACCTAGTCTGATACTTTATCTCAAATATCTGCTAATTCAATACATGTTCTCTGTTTTTTCTTCAAATTTAGACTCTGTATACCTCAGGGTGTGAAACTCATTGGAATTAATTGTATGTAAATAATACAAGGCCAGGGATTGCTGTGGCATTAGAAAGTGAGTCGCCTGCCTACCGTGACTACTCTATAACTGATGGCATTGACAAAAGAAACTGTATTTACTGTGGATCGGTCATGTCATTGCAGATATCTGATGTGCTTAATTAGGCCAGTATCCGCGTCGATACCGATCCGACATATCGGCTCGATGCATCCCTAATTGTAGGTTGTGCTAGTATATGCTCTATTTATGATACCATTTGTTTTCTTGGTTTGTACCTCACCTCACTTTACCTCACTGTCCACAAATGTCCTATAGTTTCCTGCCTTATGGTCTTCTTTCAGGTAACAGAGAAATGCCTCAATCTGTACCCAAGCAGAAGAAAAAGGCCCAGCAGTATAAAGGCCAAAAGAAAAGTGAGTAATCCGTCGTGCACTGTTGATTTGTTTCGCTTCACTTCTTATTTCTCCTTATTCTGTTCCTCTTACTGTCACTGGCTACACTCGTGGTAGAAACTCTGCTGCTGTCAGATTGGCCATCTGCTTGGTGTGTCAGGAGTATTTTCATCGGACCTCTTGTGTCACATTGCTGGGTGTTGTAGAGAGACCTAAGTTCTGTCTTTTCCCTTTTGAGTGGGATAGTTCTTAACACAATGCCTGCACACTTGGGTGCAATGTGTTTGAGATACTTCAGGTATTTAATAGCAGAAGGCCTGGTGTTGGTATCCCAACTAGGTCCACATTTTCACACACAAAAGTCGATGCTAATGCTAAATTGAACACAAGCAGTAATATGGAAGTCTATGGCTGCCGATATAAAAATGAAGTAATTTAATCAAATTGAAATGCCATTTGTGTGCACAGAATGTATGACAAAATCCAAATTAATTAATGAAAACTTCACTGACAAATAGTTTAATGTGTACTCGTAAGCATACCATTCCCAATAATGATAATAAATTTGCATGTGGAATGGACTTGTGCAAGCTAAACTTGAAAATATTATTGCAAACTGAACTTTTGAGTTATAAGGAATTATGATTTTGGCTCATTCAAATAGAAATTTAACCTTTTCGTGGAATTTTTTATTTTTATGAAGATGCTTGGGAGAACTGCCATTACAAAATGTTTAATTTTCTCATACTTATTTAAACTGGACTATGATTTATGTCTTGACTTTGGCTTGTTTCTTATGAAAATTATTTTTCTGTAATAGAAGGATCCTCCCAGGTCTCTTTTGTCAAATCTGTGGAAGTCCAGCATTATGAAGATGATCACAGACCTGCCAACATGTACGCATTTTTCGTACTCGGCACGCATTTTGACCCTTAAGTACGCTTGTACGATTGCCTGCTCTCTAGGTACGCATTTTGTTCATGGATGTATATCATCCATTGTTGCATCTTTCATTTCGCCGGTTTCAGTTTCTGTGCAATCTATATGACGTTGATTCTGCCGCTCAGCCACAGCGTATAAGTGGAGTGAAAAGCTTTCGGCCAATCGGAGCGCTGCATTTTAACCCTCCGCCCACCTGCCCCTCCTAGCCAAATGCTTCGCACGTTTAATTCAATTCAGTGCCTCAAGCAAGCTAGGCTGGCCGGATAACTGTAGGCTTGTATGCCATGACTGAACCGCCTCAAAAAAAGGTTCGGAAACCAACTACGGAAACTTGACAGCTATCGGGAGAGATGGCCTTGAATCATGGATTTATTAAGAGAACTGGATACAGTGTTCGGCGGGAAGCCCTGTACGTTCCAATGAGAGTGCTCAAAAGCGCATAAAGCAAACATGGAGCTTGGCTCTTCCGCATTGTTGGCCCATAACGCTGGTTGGCTCACGATGGGCATGCGCACTAGCAACAATTTGTTTGCGTTGTCGTAGCAACATGCGCGTTCGTGCTTCTCTGTCGTGTCTCTTACAAGTGGCGAACTCATGAACTCGCCGTTTCATTGTCTAAAATATTCACTAACGTTAAACACTGTTTTCGTTGTTCCCTATCGTTTACATGCTTAGCTAAATAAACGATAGATGTATTTAGCTAGACAACCAAGGAGATTTAATAATTATGTTGTGCTATTAGCTAGCAGTTAGCCTGCAGTTTCGTGAACAAAGCTCATCCATGGCTTCAGCTCTCATCCACGTTACAAGCTTTACAGCATACAGCCCTCGGATGTATCATAAGAGAGAACCAAGGCGATGTAATCACTGTCTGTAGTAACGTTATGTAGGCAAATAGTTAGCTATGTAGCTATAGATCTTAATACAGCCATGCTAGCTACCCCTGATGTTAGCAACTAGCTAGCTAGCCGATAGCCCGCCAGTTTAGGAAACGCTAATGACGTTACATCCACGTAGCTAACAGGCTTTACAGCAGCTACATACATCCCTGGGATGTATCATGACTTCATAAGATAACACATGGTGAACTACAACCATTAGCTATATCCATTATTACAGCTAGCTACATGAGCTCGGGAGAACAGTCATGTGAGCGGGCGGGCGCAGTCCCGCGGCTCTGCTCGCGTCCACTATGCGCGTTCATCATGCCTTATTTAATAATTCTGGATTCGCTTCTAGTGAATGTTAAAAATGTTAAAAACGTAACGTTTTAAACAAGGACCCTTTCAGTGTTCGGGTGGTAAGTTGATATACCCAGAAACAAATTATCCGCTGAAATATAGACGTTTCTTTCGCCATGCAAAGTCTATGTGAAAAGTCTTTCTGGGCCATGGGGTGCAGTACCACCGTTATCCGCTAAGCCCATGGTGGCTTTTAGACTCGGCGCTCTTCCTGGGGGCTTGCCTTGAATCCACATGTCCAGGCTACCTCATCACGCGTTCTGCACCGTTTGCAAGACAGACATCGATATCAGTCACGAAGGGACAACAGGTAACGAACACAGTCCCACACGCAAATACTCGGGTATGGTTAATACGAGTCGGGTATGGCTGCAGCCTGGAGACCTCCCGTCTCATGCCTCTCATGCCCGCTAACTTAACCGTGACTTCATTTAGAAAATAATTCACGATTTCGTAGGCTATTCTGAACATCTGAGTTTACCGTCGTATTCTGAACATCTGAGTTTAGCGTTGGACATGCCCAGGAATGAGACAGGAGGTCTCCAGGCTGCAGCGATACACTCTTGCAAATACTCCCCGCCCACCCCCCGAAACATAATGATATTAAAAATAAAAGGATGATAAGAAACAAAACGTTCATAGTGTCAATAGGCTAGCCTGTCACACCTGCCATCCTTTCCATTAGTTGGGGGAAGTTAGAAAAGTGGTGGAATGGCTAGAAAACTAGAAGGTTTTAGACAGGCCAGATGCTGATTAACGTAAAGGTAACAGTTAGGCTATTTTTAGCCTAATTGAATTTATGAACATAAATAATGACCTTGACATCATAACTGGGAGTCCAGCTGTTACGAGCTCAGTTAATGATGCATAGCATACAGTAGGGCTATTTGCTAGGCCAATGTGATGGCAACTGACTTAATGCAATGTCACCCATGTCAATCTTTGAAAAGCCTATCTGAAAATATCTGACCCATGTTATTTATTAGCCTATAATCGTGTCTGCCAGGCTTCAATCTTGTGCTTTTTTAATAGTTGCTTTAGGCCTATTTAAAGTTGCTTTATGAGTAAATCATTACTTAGACTACTTTAGTAATCAGAAGAAGGCCAGTGTTGGGCAAGTTACTTCCAATCAATTTGAGAGTAATTAGTTATATTACAATATAACTGTCTCTGAATTGTAATGCGTTACACTACTTTTGCATTACTTTTGAGTTACTTTTACCAAAATAACAGGGGAAGTTTGATTTGGCAGCTAGCTTGTGAATCCACTTTAATACATCATAGATTATTCATATTTTGTATAATTAATATAAATATGCAAAGTAACTAAAGCTATAAAAAATAGATAAGTAAAACGTATAATAGGCAAGTAGGAGAAAATGAAAATACTCAATTAAAAGTACGGCATTGTTGTAAAATGTTTGTTTATAGCACTTGAATAAGAAATTCATGTTGTTTAGTTTAAAACACTCTAAAGGAAATGTTCAATTATAGTGTGATTAAAACTCACTATTAACATTATTTACAGTACTTGATTTACAGCTGATTTGTGAAAAGGTAGCCTACACAACCTTATTTAACAGTAATTTAGTTTTACTGCGAACCGTCACAGGAAGTGCTTTTATTTTGAAGTAGGCTACACGGAAGTTGTCTGTTGTGTAGCCTACTCTTGCTAGCTTACTGAGAAGCAACATGTCCGTCAGGCTCAAGTTGTTCACTTTCTTGTTTGTAAAACTGCAACATATTGAACAGTAAATGGTCACAGTAAAAGACAAGCGTTTTTGGTCGTCATTCGAAGCCATTCCACTACAGGCAGAGTTACTCTCTACGGCTGATAAAATGCAATGATATTTACGTGTAGCAAGCCTCAACATTAATTCCCGACATGTTTATATCTGTCAGCCACTGACGTACCGTCACCTGTTGGGACATACATGCTGTCCGTACCGTCTCTGGTTCTGACCACGGGAACAGAAACAGGACAGCTCACTTCAACGCAGCGTTAATAACTCCTGAAAATAATATCCATCTCGCAAATGTATCTGTCTCTGCAGTCATCTCAACCATCGAATACAGCGACAGGAAATAATACGGCTTTTTTTTTTCCTGTGAAGAAATGTGTCGCGGTGTTGGTGAATTCTTAAAAAAGAACGCACCACTAAATGTTGTGTTAAAATGCATTGTAACTCGCGTTACTGAGACTGTAACGAGTATAATATTACCGAAATTTAATTAGTAAGTTATATTACTGCGTTACAGCAAAGAGGAATACATTACTGTAATTGCGTTACTTTTGTAACGCGTTACTCCCAACACTGAAGAAGGCTAACCTGTGTTAACCTGGTCTGACTCTCATCTTTAACACAGAAGTACTTAGGCCTATTTATTAGCTCTCTGCGGTTGTACTCATAAAATGTCTTCAAGGTTGGCAGGTCTGTGATCATAATGAAAATAACCACTGAAACGGCCATTTCCATTTAATTTTCACTAGAAGTTACCCAAACATCAGGAGATAATTTAACTGTGTAATTTGCACATAGTTTAGTTGCAAAAATTCGCTCTCTTGTTCAATTAGATTTTTCTTATGGCAATGTTATGCTTAGGTTTTTTAAAAGACATGAAAATGGAAATTAAAATTAAAATTGTTATGTTGTTATGGCTCATGGACATGCAAATGGAAAATGCTAATTTAATTATTAATTATTTAAATATTGGCAGCCACAGACTTTCATACATTTGTTACAGTTGCTTTAGCCTTGTTCTTGGTAGCTAACAGTGTATTTGCTTACTTGGGCTTGGCAGTCTGATTACAGCTTACCAGGGGCTTATTCAGATGGGCATATCAATGCAAGTATTAACAGTGTGAGGTTAAATTAAAAAAATATCACCCTGAACTGTAACCTTTTTAACCTTTTTTCACAATACATATTCTAAACATCAAGAACAGTTGAATTGAACCCCTGTGTGTAATAAGCCCCTAGTAGCTTACCCGAGTCTGGCTTGGTGTTTAGAGAGGAAGATTCCGGTTGGTCGACGGCCCTTCAGTCAGGCAGGCAGGAGGAGGAGCAGCTTCTCGGGGGACGAAGAACAGAGTCCGCCCCCTTATCCTGCCCAGGGGCCCTCTCGGCCCCGACCCCGAACCCACCTCCACCAAATCCACAAATCAGGTAACGTCACACTAACGATAAAACCAGCACGGCGCTGAGCCTTCTGAAGCTCGGCGGCATTTTTAACAGAAGACCGTCCTCTGAGTCCCGCGCACAGGGCCTCGCCGTGGAGCTGGATGCTGCTGATGCTGCATGTTCTACTCTTAAATCAACCTCGTTGTCGTCGTTTTTCACATGAATATTTCCTCATTTCAGTGGTCTGTTCGTTTAAAGTGCTCATATTATGCTTTTGGGCTTTTTCCCTTTCCCTTTATAGTGTTATATATCTTTTTTTGTGCACGTTAGTTTACAAAGTGAAAAAGCCCAAAGTCCACCCCAAAGGGACTTACCATCTCCAACAGAAAACACTGTTCACAAACTGCTCCAAACAGCTCTATTGTAGTCCAGCCTTTACTTCAGAGACAAACGTGGTCACTTTGGAACACACGTTATAATGCTCGCCTAGCTGCTAGCATGGCACGCCCTCATACTCTGCTTCTGACTGGCTAGTAGTCCTTACCTAGGTACTGCACATGTGCGACTCCCAACAAAGATGGAACACAAGTGTGATGTCTCACTCTGTAGCTGAAACAGAGAGCTCAACACACAGGGTGAAAAGAGGAGCTGCAGCAATGTGCAGTACAACAAAAATGGTGTTTTCTGAAAATTAAACCATGTAAACCTATTCTGGTCCAACCTCTAAATACAATTATGAACCTGAAAATGAGCATAATATGAGCACTTCAAGTTTCAAGCAGTCATATGGCATGTTTTGTTTCATTTGATTATTTTTTGAAGTAGTTATCTTGATGCTAATCTTGCATGGGAAGTTAACCTTAACACCTGGAACAAAGACAAAGGCCCATCCAGGATTTTACTCCCACGTACACAACTGGCTCACCTGTGCCGCTGTTGTCTCTCATCTGTCTCTGCCCTGTCTGTAGAGTCTCTCCTGCGAATGAAGGAGGAGACGGCTGAGGTGGACGAGTTTACCTTCTCACAGGGCACCTCCGACCAGGAAAGCAACGGCTCCGGCAGCTACTACATCAAACAGGAGCCCTGAGGTCGGGGCGGAGCAGGACAAATCGGGGCAGGACACACCTCTGGGAAACCCCAGCAAGGTCCGGAACTTGGAGAGTCAAACTAGTCTGGAATCTCACTCAGACCAATGCCACAGGCCTTCTATGGAGTCAGTACAGGAGATGCCGATGACAAGGAGAAGGGGGCACTTTCATGCTTCTGAAAAATCCTGAAGGGAACATCCCTCTGAACCATTTTCTAACCTCGTAGCTGTGTGTGCACATAATCACAATTACACACTCACAAAACCTGGGTCACATACGTTTGGGCATTCTCTTTCCTACCACCTACGGATGACGCAACATCATTGTCTCTCTCTCCTGTCTGGAACTTCCAATCAGACGAGATATTCAGATGGGTAAAAAAAAAAAAATCAACCCTTTCTCTCACAGAAATGGGAGTCCTGCAAGTCGACACCAGCCCACCCTGCCTCTGCCACAATCTGGGCCGCGCACAGAGACCTGTAGAAACTGTGAGAACCATTTATTGAGCCAGGTCTAGCTTTTTTGTGTGTGTGTGTGTGTGTGTGTGTTGCTGTTTTCAGGTCAGAGAGTCAGCCACTGAACGAACGGCCTGAGGAGAAAAGAGAGGCTGGGAGTAAGAGGAACAGAGTTGTGTATATTTTGATTATTTTCTTCTGAACAATATTGCCAGGTGGACTTACTTTGTTAATAGTACTTGAAGTTTTTTTTTTTTTTTCTTTCATTTTGTAATGATTTTGGAGTTGTTTTGGTCTTAATGTACCTTTTTTTTTTTTTTTTTTTTTGCATTTACATTTTTGGTGGCTGTGTGGAAAACTTAATGTGCATTGTTCCATAAAAGTGATTATATTCATATAGAATGTGGAGACATATTCAAATAGAACTACAGAGTATAAATATAAAATCTTAGTACAGTGCTGCTCAGCATTACTGACATTTTTTGGCTGGCTTTTTTTCTTCCAATATTGGCCAGAAGATTTCCACAGCTGCAGTCATTTCTGATTCAACCATTACAGAGGCAAAATTTAATTCCATTTCAACAATATCATTCATATTAGGGCTTTTTTTTTTTTTTTTACCACCTACGATTTATTAAGGTCACCAAAATCTATTTAGATTCCACAACTAATTGTTTATTTGTTGATCAATACTTTGAAATATATAAATTGTTATTTGGCATTTCTCAGACAGCATCTGAGGGGTGACATTAACATTTCTTTCTCTCTCTATTGTAGAACCAATTTGATGTTATGGTGTGTGTATAGATGACAAATTTAAATGGACATGGTGCAGCTTTAAATAGTAATCCATGACCATTGTTTTATTCAATTACAGAAATCCCCTCGCACATTCCATTGGGCTTTCACTAACACTGCACATTTGTACATCTTCTTATCCTTCAGCTATATTAAGTGGGCATTGCGGGGAATATCTGGTTTTTATTACAACTATTTTTTATGTCACAAAACTGTGACCTTCGCACAACATTTCCTTTACTGTCCAGCTGGTAAACCTGCCTGTAGATTACTGTAGATTGCATTAGCTAGGAGCTAACAGTGTACGGTGGCTTGATACCTTAATGTGGCGTTTTAGTAGGGACCTATCACAGAAATCGGCGCTCCCACAATGCAACTAACTTGCTGTAGCAAGAATTCAGCAGTGCTCATGAGGCCAGGAGTGGCCCTCGCTGAAATGTATGAGTTATTGTGAGTATTTCAGTATCTTTGTGCTGTAATTTTGAACAGAAATGATGAAGCTGTGGAGACAAGCTGTTTGCCATAAAATAAAAATAAAAAATCACCTTAGTTATAATGAAATACTAAATGAGAAACAAATAAGCATAGTGTGACTGTACGTGAGCTGCAGGGTATGTTGTATAAAAGCGAAACCTTACTGGTATGATAGGTAGACTCTGACATGTTATTCTCACTGTCACTGTCCAACCCTACAATATGTACTTTGACCTTTTACAGTTTGGATGTAGCTGCTGTCAGGGACGAACCTCAGTCTTATCGGACAGACAGACACGCTGACCGATGTTGGCCTCCAGTGTCAGCCAAACCGTACAGTACAGTATATTCAAATATTGTAGATGCTGGCAGGTACTTCACTTACATACTGTCAAAGGTTTCACTACAGCAGTGTTTCAGGCTGCAGATGCGTGTGTTTCTGTTGTCTTTTGGACCATGTCTGCTGTATTTATACCCAGAGGAGGACAAAGCTCAAAGTTCCATCTGGAACTCCTCCTCACCTGTATGGAGTCTGAAGTATGCCATCAGATTTATAGACGTATTCAGTATTAAATTATAGTCAATTAATACATTTTAGAAAAGCAAATATAAATAGTTTATTTTTTATTTTGATAATGCATTACAAATTGAAATTGAAAAAAAGGAACATTACATAAAATATCCTTATTCTGTCTGTAAATGATGTTTTGATAGTTGGATTATAAAATGCAATGGCAGAATACATTTTTATTTAAAGAAATACCAACACACAACCCACATAGTGCCTTTCTCTACAGCCAGCTGTGTTTGCAGGACGGCCTGTGGATTTGAGGTCCGTGTGTAATATTTAGCACACTGTTATTCTAGTTACTTATAATAATTTAATTTAAAGATGTGTAAGCAAAGTAAAATTGAGAAATAATTTAGTGATTTCTTTTTTTAATGCATTACTTAAATTTAAGTTCAATTAATGTACAATTGCTTTTCGAAAATTAGTAATTTATTGATGAATATAATTTAAACGATGAAAAAGTGGCACACTTAAGACTCCATACTTCAGCAAGTGTAGCATCAGACTTTGTTTTCTGTTATTGAAAATAAGAGGTTGGACTCATCAAACAGTTTAGTTGTCCATATGCTAAAAAGAATGTTACATATTTTATTAGGGTAATATGCAAAGCATTTTTTTTTTTTTATTATTATTGCTTAGGTTATTCTCATGTCAGAGCCATATGTATGCAAGCTAGTTTATGTTTCACCTGAGCCACAGAATAACAGGTTTGTTGTCAATAATGAAACATGAAAATGCACTGCTTTTCCAATAGTCTCTGAGGGCAGCATTCACATAACACGACAGCATCTAAAAGTGACATAAATACATAGATTCTATACATATATATATATATATATATATATATGCTTCATGACTGATTAGTCAGAAATCCATGCTTGGCCATGGAAAAGACTAGACTCCTTTCATTCTTCTTAGAGCTAAATCTTTGCAGCTGTTTATCTACTACCTCCTGATGCTAGCCACGTTTAGTTAAAACGAGAAAAAAACAAAACCGTGTGAAATAGACTATGGCATTGTGTTAGCATATGCAAATGAAGATGATTACCGAAAACGATCCACTTGAAGACTAGACACCAAACATGGAAGAATTTTATCACAGCACATGAGGTAGTCTTCTAATTAGAATGATATGCAATAATAATAGATCCCATATTATTTTGCTATGTTAAATAAAAGGTATAGCACCCTCAAATGTCATGATCACTACATTAATATAATTAACAGATGAGATAATTTAACAAAATGGTATTGTATAACTGTGATTTTTGTGAGCATGGGTTCACATACAGAATACTCACTGTATGGCCAAAGGCTGTATTGAAATGCAGAGCAGATCTAAAACTTCTCAGTGACGGTAAAAGATCCATCATTTCTCTTTCTACCAGTAAGGTTCATGATTAGATTCTCAGGAAGTTTGTTTCTTTTCTTTTCTGTTTTGGTTGTAAGGGTCGTAACTACAAGTCTGAATTAGCTGGGTTTGAAAAGCTCAAAGGCGTTTGCATCATGTGCATCTTTTTGGTGAAAGAAAATAAGTGTCGTAATAACTAGTAACTGAAATAGTACTTGTACTTGTGAAATGTAACCACATGATGCTGTAATGTAAATACCACTGAATGTATAGGAGCTATTTAATCAGCTATCTGGTGGTTTTAATTTCCATCTTTGACATTTCCAGTAGGTCATTTCAAGTGGTGCAATATGAAACCCTTGTTTTTTTTTTTACTTTTTCAATTGTTGTATGCACAAATTCAGATAGAAATTCCTAAAAAATGATACATAGTCTAGTTCATTTTTATCTGAAGTCCTGTGTGCAATTATTATCGTCTTGATCAAGTTAATTATGTATCTCATCCTGACTATGAGGGTTTCTTCCTCTTGTTTTAGACATGCATTCGACTCTTTCAAAATCAATTCAAATTTCTTTTTAATTGCACCATTTTAAATGAATCTGAAATACATTTTAAAGGCATACTATGCAACTTTTCCAGCTTCGGCCCCCTACAGGTTGTCTCATTGGACAACCTGTAAACCTGTTGCCTTTAAAGACAACAATTCAAATTACAGCAATTCAAATGGATAGTTTTCAGAGTTTTTTTTATATATATATATTAATACTCTCAATTCAGTGGTATTTAAAATTAATTATCCCATAGTGGTTACATTTCACATTAAGGTATTCATTTGTTTTCAAGACTAATTATTAGGGCCATTTTTTACTTCCGTACTGTTCAAACAACAAAGGTCTTATCTCACTAGCTACTTCGTGTATTTTTGTCCATGTTTTGTAGTTTTTTAATCTGTCTTCATGTTAAATTCTACATTTAAATGACTCGCAAACACATGGATGTTTGTTGCTTTTTTGTAGCTTGATTTGTTTGTTTTGCGGCTTCCGGTTTTTCTTTTATTTCTTAATGGGATATAAGATTTGTTTTCTACCAGTTTTCCTTTTCAATTTGTCTCCTGATCAGATTGGATACAAAGCTCAGCTGAAACACTGAGCTTCTAAGACCAAATGAGCAATAAAAGACAGTGTCTCACAATCATTTGAAGCAGACAGGTTTCAGGTTAGGATCTGTCACAGGAGTTATTTTCTTCTGATGTTGGAGGCAGAAAGACACATAAAAGTACTTCATGACCAAACTGCATTAATATCTTAGTACAAAAAAGAAAAAAGAAGACTGTTCTATGGACTAACTGCTGCTACCCTCTTCTAGAATAACCCTAAATAATCAAATGCACAATCAACACTGTTCTGGATCTGTTTCTCATGTTTCCTTGTAGATATTAAACTTTATTGTTTCACCTTGATCCCCAAATCTAAAAATGGAACAAGTTTGTCCTCCATCCACGGGTAGCTGTGTATTTAAAGTGTTTGGGCGTCAGTAGCTGGAGGTCGAAGCAATGAGTTGATGTGAGATTGGGTGTACTGATCAACTTAATGCATGTAGAACAGAACACGTTGTGCTGATGTTGTGCTGAGCTTGTTTTTGTTGTGACCGTCATTGGTTGTTCTTCAGTCTGTGTTTTTCCTCTTCCGCTGTAATCAAAGTATGGAAGTCCATTTCCGCCAAGAATAGAAAGAAAATATATTAAAGTTGGGCTTGATATAAAATTCTCAACCCACATTTTTAAGAAAAAGTATGAGATACTAATTCAAAATTCTGACTTACTAATGCAAAAGTATAACAGTCAAAATAGTGTCTACTTAAATGAAACATTCAAACACAATGAAACATTTTTCGCTATTCTCAATGTTGACCAAATTTTCATAGGTATCTTAATTTTGGCTTAGTAAGTCAAAATGTTGGCTTAGTAGGTCAAATTTGATCATAAATTTGATGTATTATCATAATTTTGGTGTCAAAAGTTGAGGTATCTCATAACTGAAAACTACATTTTGACTTTGCTCTCTCATGAAAAGTACTTACCATGAGTATTTTTTTCTTTCCCTGGAAGTAATGGGCTTCCATAGAAGGACTCTGTTGTGGTTGCAGAGTTCCTCCTGCGCCTGAACTGGTTCTGCCAGATGTGTGCAGTGGTGAGGAGCAGGCTGGAGTTGGATGTTTGTTTTTTTTCTTGGATACTAACACGGGTCTTTTGTATGTGATAGCCCCCCTGATTATATTAAACCATTATATTGTGGTGCTATATATATTTGATAAAAATGACTTAATGTATTGGGATTACTATTGTCTGAAAATAATTGTGAGTTTAGAGGGTTATGGTGCAAAATTTATTTTGGATACAAATGAAAAAAAATCTATGTTAATAGTTATAAATCTATTGATATTAACACTGACCCCTGAGGTACATTATTAGATTGCAGTTTAAAGTTTGTACATCTTTTTGATAGTGTATACCATTTTCCTTTCATATGGTAAATTTGTGCTGTGATCAAGCTTTGATAGACTTTGTAAATAAAGCCAAATGTTTGGATCATATATTGGTTGTAATGGATGGCTTCTTTGTTTACAAGCATTGCAAACTGTTTCCGCATGGCTGTGAAAGTTTATCTGGTGGTTTTTGTAAGATCTGACTTTTACACTGAATAAAAAGGCTTATGACTTCAAACACTGTGGAAATCTTTTTTCAGTGTCAGCACTTGAGTTTTTCAATGACACTTTGTCCTATGAACACAGGCAGCTTGGCTCTAATCCAGGCAGTACGAGGCAGGAGAATTTAGAGGACCAGTGGAGGCAGTACCAGGCAGGGGGATTTAAAGGACCAGTGGAGGCAGTACCAGGCAGGGGGGTTTAAAGGACCAGTGGAGGCAGTACCAGGCAGGGGGGTTTAAAGGACCAGTGGAGGCAGTACCAGGCAGGGGGGTTTAAAGGACCGTGGGCATACTTGAGCTTCTTCATACAATCAGAGTTGCTTCATCCTGATTTGATGCCTTTCAGTACTTTAGTTGTAATTTGACACCCAACAACGTCTGACGCACCTTCAGTCTCACACACACAGTAATAAGCAGTGCAGTTGTATTCAGATCACTACTATGACTTTATCACTTTTTTCGACATAATATACTAGATAAGATAAGATAAGAACATTGTCTTGCATTGTCTGCTCCAACAGTCAACAGGTAACATTAACAAACACACAAACAACAAAAAACAAGCATGCACACACACACACACACACACACACACACACACACACACAGCAGTAAAGGAATGGAAGATGTTGCTGAAATGTGCTATACAAATAAAGCTGCCTTACCTTGCCTTGATTCACATTACCAGCTGATTAGGGGGCGTTTACTCTTTTAGTTAAACCAACCAGGTTTAGCCACAATCTCTATCGGCCAATCACATTCTTGCTGTCAATATTTCAATGTTGTTCTCTCTGTTGCTGTCAGCTCTCATTTCAGTGTGAATTGTCGTGACCCTCCTCCATCCCCTTCACCTCCAGTTCATCAATTCAAGCTCCCAGGTCTGAGCTCACCAGACCTTGCTCCTCTTCTCATTCATCCAGATCTCAGCATCGTCTTCAGTCATCACCATCTCCACCAGTGTCTAGACTCCATCAGGGGATATCCTACATACTCACAGCTTCTCAGTCCCCTTTAAATAAGATGATGATACAATGGGAATTCGATGATGTCATGATGGGGTCTAATCGCCAAAGAATATCATTTATTATTATTGTGCAGTAATCAATACATACGTGTTCACTCAGACTCACATAGTATGTCGAAAAGTGATAAAAGTCATAATATAGCGTGTAGAGAAAAGTGATAAAAAAATTCATAGCATAGTATGTCAAAAAAAGTGATAAAAAGTCATGATACAGTATGTCATAAAAAGTGATAATATAGTATGTCGAAAAAGGTCAAAGTATAGTATGCTGAAAAAATATATTAAATAGTCATAGTATACTATGTCGAAAAAATTTATAAAAAAGTAATAGTATAGTATCTTGAAAAAAGTGATAAAGTCATAGTATAGTAGGTCGAAAAAAGTCATAGTATAGTATGACAAAAAAATGATAAAAAGTCATAGTATAGTATGTCGAAAACAGTCATAGTATATCATTTCGAAATAAGTGATGAAAAGTCATAGTATAGTATGACGAAAAAAGTGATAAAAAAGTCACGGTATAGTATGTTGAAAAAAGTGATAAAAAAATCATAGTATAGTATGACAAAAAAAATTATAAAAAGTCATAGTATAGTATGTCGAAAACAGTCATAGTATATCATTTCGAAACAAGTGATGAAAAGTAATAGTATAACATGTCGAAAAAAGTGATGAAAAAGTCATAGTATAATATGTCAAAAAAGTCATGGTATAGTATGCAGAAAAAAGTGATAAAAAAGTAATATAGTATGTCGAAAAAGTCATAGTACACTATGCAGAAAAAAGTGATAAAAAAGTAATATTATAGTATGTCGAAAAAGTCATAGTATAGTATGTCAAAAAAAGTGAGTGTAGCATGTCGAAAAAAGTGATAAAAAAGTATGTTGAAAAAAGTCAAAGTATAGAATGTCGAAAAAATGATAAAAAGTCATAGTATAGTGTGATGAAAGAAGTGGTAAAAAGTCATAGTATAGTATGACGAAAAAAGTGATAAAAAAGTCATAGCATATCATGTCGAAAAAATTATAAAAAGTCAGAGTATAGTATGTCGAAAAAAATCATAAAAAGACATAATATAGTATGTCGAACAAAGTGATAAAAAAGTCATAGTATATCATGTCGAAATAATTATAAAAAGTCATAGTATAGTATGTCAAAAAAGTCATAGTATAGTATGTCGAAAAAAATGATAAAAAGTCATAGTATAGCATGTCGAAAAAATGCTAAAAAGTAATCATATAGTATGAGGAAAAAAGTGATAAAAAAGTATAGTAAGTCGAAAAAAGTGATAAAAAAGTCATAGTATATCATGTCGAAATAATTATAAAAATTCATAGTATAGTATGACGAAAAAAGTGATAAAAAGTCATAGTATAGCATGTAACTATGCTAAAAAAAAAGTCATAATATAGTATGTTAAAAAATGATTAAAAGTCATAGTATAGTTTTTCGAAAAATGTGATAAAAAGTCATAATAGGGGTGGGGGAAATCAACCTGGATTGGATTTTAATAGAATGAGAGCTTGCCTCTCCGTTTACACCAGTAGATATTTTATCACAAAAGTCAAATAAAGGGAATAAAATGCAAAACCCTATCTTGAAATTTTCTAAAATGGTGTGGTTGGAGGTACATAAATATAGTATAATATTTGTCCTTGGGTTAAAAACAATACAAGTAAAAGTCTGAAAGTAATATGGGAAAAAGTGATAGTCACGTTTCATATTTTATGTTTCCTGTTTTATTTTGAAAGTTCTCTGTTCTCCCTTGTGTTGTCTTGTTTTACTTCCTGTTGTACATTTTCCCCGCCTGTGTAATTACCTGTCCCCGCCCTAATGTGTGGCACCTGTGTCCCATTGGCTCCCCTGTCTTGTGCATTTAAGTTCAGTCGTCCCCTTGTCCCAGTGCTAGATTGTCTGCTTCCCTGTGTTCAGCCTTCAAGTGTTTTTCCTTGTGTCCTGTTTCCTGTGTACCTGTTGTTTCTCTTGGATTTGACCTTTGCCTGTTTTTCTGGATTTTCCTTTTGCCTGCCGATATTTGGTCACTGTTGGCTGTAAGTTTATTAGCTTGCTAATAAAACCCGTGCATTTTACGTACCTGAGTCGTGTATCTGTGGGTCCATTTTCCTGTGTGCATTATAGATAAAAGTCATAGTATTATAATATGACGAAAAAAGTGATAAAAACAGTCATGGTAAAGTATGTTGAAAAAACATCATAGTATAGCATGTTGAAAAAAATTATAGTCATAGTATAGTATGTCGAAAAAAGAGATGAAAAAGTCATAGTATAGCAGGTCGAAAAAGCATATTAAAAAGTCATAGTATAGTATGTCGAAAAAAATTATAAAAAAGTCATAGTATAACAGGTCGAAAAAGCATATTAAAAAGTCATAGTATAGTATGTTGAAAAAAGTGATAAAAAGTCATAGTGTAGTATTTTGAAAAAAGTCATAGGATAGCAAGTCGAAAAATTGATAAACTGTCATTGTATAGTTCGTTTAAAAAAGTCATAGTGTAGAATGCCGAAAAAAGATGTGAAAAAGTGATAGTATAGTATGTCGAAAAAAATTATAAAACAGTCAAAATATTGAATGTCAAAATAAGTGATGTGAAAAAGTGATAGTATAGTATGTCGAAAAAATTGATATAAAAGTCATAGTATGTCAAAAAAAGTGATAAAAAAAGTCATAGTAAAGGATTTTGAAAAAAGGTCATAGAATAGTATGTTGAAAAATTATAAAAAGTCATAGTATAGTATGTCGAAAACAGTCATAGTATAGTATGCTGAAAAAGATATTAAAAAGTCACAGTATAGTATGTCAAAAAAAGTGATAAAAAGTCACAGTCAGTGTAAAGTGATAACATTTTTTATAAATAGTCATAGTACAGTATGTTGAAATTTCTTTATGAAAAAGTACTTGTATTGTATGCCAAAAAAAAAAGTGATAAAAAGTAATAGTATAGTATGAGCAAAAAAGTGACAAAAAAGTTATAGTATAGTATGCCGAAAAAGTCATAGCATAAGATATCAAAAAAAGATATTAAAAAGTCACAGTATGTTGAATAAAGTCATAGTATAGTATAAGGAAAAAAGTGATAAAAAAGTAATAGTATAGTATGGGAAAAAAGTGATAAAAAAGTTATAGTATAGTATGGGAAAAAAGTGATAAAAAAGTTATAGTATAGTATGGGAAAAAAGTCATAGTATAGTTTGTCGAAAAAAGTCATAGTATAGCAAGTCGAACAAAGTGATTAAAATCATTGTATAGTATGTCAAAAAAGTCATAATATAATATGCCGAAAAAAGTGATAAAAAAAGTCATAGTATAGTTTGTCGAAAAAAGTCATAGTATAGCAAGTCGAACAAAGTGATTAAAATCATTGTATAGTATGTCAAAAAAGTCATAGTATAATATGCCGAAAAAAGTGATAAAAAAAGTCATAGTATAGTATGCTGAAAAAAGTCATAGTACAGTATGTCGAAAAAAGTAATAAAAAGTAATAGTACAGTATGTCAAAAAAGTCATAGTATAATATTCTGAAAAAAGTGATTAAAAAAGTCATAGTACAGTATGTCGAAAAAACATATTAAAAAGTCATAGTATGTCGAAAAAAAGTCATAGTATAGCAAGTCGAACAAAGTGATTAAAATCATTGTATAGTAGTCAAAAAAGTCATAGTATAATATGCCGAAAAAAGTGATAAAAAAAGTCATAGTATAGTATGCTGAAAAAAGTCATAGTACCGTATGTCGAAAAAAGTAATAAAAAGTAATAGTACAGTATGTCAAAAAAGTCATAGTATAATATTCTGAAAAAAGTGATTAAAAAAGTCATAGTATATTATGTTGAAAAAAGTGATAAAAAGTACAGTATGTCGAAAAAACATATTAAAAAGTCATAACATAAAAAGTCACACATTCAAGAGTCATAATATAGTAAGTCGAAAAAAAGTGATGTGAAACAGTCATGGTATATATAGTATGTCGAAAAAAGTGATGAAATACTCATAGTATATATAATATGTTGAAAAAAGTTATAAAAAAGTCATAGTATAGTATGTCGAAAAAAATGACAAAAAAGTCATAGTGCAGCACATCGAAAAATTATAAAAAGTCATAGTATAGTATGTCGAAAAAAGTAAAAAAAGTCATAGTATAGTATGCCGAAAACAGTCATAATACAGTATGTTGAAAAAAGTAATAAAATATAATAGTATAGTATTTCGAAAAAAGTGATAAAAAAAGTCATAGTATAGTATGCCAAAAAAACATATTAAAAAGTGATAGTATGTCGAAAAAAGTCATAGTATAGTATGTCGAAAAAAATTATAAAACAGTCATAGTATAGTATGTTAAAAAAGTGATAAATAAGTCATAGTATAGTATGTCGAAAAAAGTCATAGTATAGCAAGTCGAACAAAGTGATAAAAGTCATTGTATAGTATGTCAAAAAAGTCAGAGTATAATATGCCGAAAAAAGTGATAGAAAAAAGGCATAGTATACTATGCCTTTTTTCTATAGTATAGTATGCCGAAAACAGTCATAGTATAGCATGTCGAAAAAAGTAAAAAAAGTCATAGTACAGTATGTCGAAAAAAGTAATAAAAAATAATAGTATAGTATTTCGAAATGACAAAAAAGTCATAGTGCAGCACAGCGAAAAATTATAAAAAGTCATAGTATAGTATGTTGAAAAAAGTGATAAAAAGTCATAGTATAGTATGATGAAAAAAGTGATAAAAACGTCATAGTATAGTACGTTTGAATAAAGTCATAGTACAGTAAGTCAAAAAAAGCAATAAAAAAGTAATAGTATAGTATGTCGAAAAAAGTCATAGTATAGCAAGTCAAACAAAGTGATAAAAGTCATTGTATAGTATGTCAAAAAAGTCATAATATAATATGCCGAAAAAAAGGAGTAAATAAGTCATAGTATAGTAAGTTGAAAAAAATGACAAAAAAGTCATAGTGCAGCACATCGAAAAATTATAAAAAGTCATAGTATAGTATGCCGAACAAAGTCATAGTATATTATGTTGAAAAAAGTGATAAAAAGTCATAGTACAGTATGTTGAAAAAACATATTAAAAAGTCATAGTATGTCGAAAAATGTCATAGTATAGTATGTCGAAAAAAGTGATGAAATACTCATAGTATATATAATATGTTGAAAAAAGTTATAAAAAAGTCATAGTATAGTATGTCGAAAAAAATGACAAAAAAGTCATAGTATAGTATGTCGAAAAAAAGTGATAAAAAGTCATAGTATAGTATGATGAAAAAAGCAATAAAAAAGTAATAGTATAGTATGTCAAAAAAAGTCATAGTATAGCAAGTCAAACAAAGTGATAAAAGTCATTGTATAGTATGTCAAAAAGTCATAATATAATATGCCGAAAAAAAAGGAGTAAATAAGTCATAGTATAGTATGTCGAAAAAAATGATGAAATACTCATAGTATATATAGTATGTTGAGAAAAGTCATAGTATAGTATGTCGAAAAAAGTGATAAAAGTCATAGTATAGTATGATGAAAAAAGTGATAAAAACGTCATAGTATAGTATGTCGAACAAAGTCATAGTATATTATGTTGAAAAAAGTGATAAAAAGTTATAGTACAGTATGTCGAAAAAACATATTAAAAGTCATAGTATGTCGACAAAAGTCATAGTATAGTATGTCGAAAAAAGTTATAAAAAAGTCATAGTATAGTATGTCGAAAAAAGTTATAAAAAAGTCATAGTATAGTATGGCGAAAAAAGTGATAAAAAAGTCATAGTATAGTATGGCGAAAAAAGTGATAAAAGTCATAGTATAGTATGCTGAAAAAAGTGATAAAAAAGTGATAGTATACCAAGTCGAAAAAAGTGATAAAAGTCATAGTATAGTATGCCGAAAACAGTCATAGTACAGTATGTCAAAAAAATTATAAAAAGTCATAGTATAGTATGTCGAAAAAAGTGGTAAAAAGTCATAGTATAGTATGAGGAAAAAAGTGATGAAATACTCATAGTATATATAATATGTTGAAAAAAGTTATAAAAAAGTCATAGTACAGTATGTTGAAAAAAATGACAAAAAAGTCATAGTGCAGCACATCGAAAAATTCTAAAAAGTATAGTATGTCGAAAAAAGTGATAAAAAGTCATAATATAGTATGTCGAAAAAAGTGATAAAAAAGTGATAGTATACCTTTGTATACTATCACTTTTTTATCATAGTATAGTATGTCGAAAAAAGTGATGAAATACTCATCGTATATATAGTATGTTGAAAAAAGTGATAAAAAGTCACAGTATAGTATGTCGAAAAAAATGATAAAAAAGTCATAGTATGTCGAAGAAAGTGATAAAAAAGTCATATTATACCAAGTCGAAAAAAAAGTGATGAAAGTCATAGTATAGTATGTCGAAAAAAGTGATAAAAGTCATAGTATAGTATGCCGAAAACAGTCATAGTACAGTATGTCGAAAAAAGTAAAAAAAGTCATAGTACAGTATGTCGAAAAAAGTAATAAAAAAAAATAGTATAGTATTTCGAAAAAAGTGATAAAAAAGTCATAGTATAGTATGCCAAAAAAACATATTAAAAAGTCATAGTATGTCGAAAAAAGTCATAATATAGTAGGTCGAAAAAGGTGATGTGAAACAGTCATAGTATAGTAGGTAAAAAAAGTCATAAAAAAGTCATAGTATAGTATGTCGAAAAAAGTAATAAAAAATAATAGTATAGTAATTCGAAAAAAGGGATAAAAAAGTATGCTGAAAAAAGTGATAAAAGTCATAGTATAGTATGCCGAAAACGGTCATAGTACAGTATGTCGAAAAAAGTAATAAAAGTCATAGTATAGTATGTCGAAAAAAGTAATAAAAAATAATAGTATAGTATTTCGAAAAAAAAGTAATAAAAAGTTATAGTATAGTATGTTAAAAAAATGTATAGTGTAGTATGTCGATAAAAGTCACAGCATAGGAAATCGAAAAATTTATAAACTGTCATTGTATAGTATGTTAAAAAAGTGATAAAAAAATCATAGCATAACATGTTCAAAAAAGTGATAAAAAGTCATAGTATAGTATGTCGAAAAAAGTGATTAAAAAAAGTCATAGTAAAGTATGTCGAAAAAAGTCATACTATAGCTTGTCGAAATAGGTGATGAAGAGTTATAGTATAATATGATGAAAAATTGATAAAAAGTAATAGTATAGTATGAGGAAAAAAGTGATAAAAAAGTCATAGTATAGTATGTCAAAAAAAGTGATAAAAAGTCATGGTATAGTATGCCGAAAAAAGATATTAAAAAGTCATAGTATAGTATGCCGAAAAAAAGATATTAAAAAGTCATAGTATAGTATGTCGAGAAAAGTGATAAAAAGTCATAGTATAATATGTCGAAAAAAGTGATAAAAAGTCATACTATAGTATGCCGAAAAAAGATATTAAAAAGTCATAGAATAGTGTGTCAAAAAAGTCATAGCATAGCAAGTCGAAAAATTGATAAATTGTCATTGTATAGTTCGTTGAAAATAGTCATAGTATAGTATTTCGAAAAAAGTGATAATATAGTATGTCGAAAAAAGTCATAGTATAGTATGCCGAAAAAAGATATTAAAAAGTCATAGTATAGTGTGTCGAAAAAAGTAATAAAAAGTCATAGCATAACAAGTCGAAAAAAAGTAATAAAAAGTTATAGTATAGTATGTTAAAAAATGTATAGTGTAGTATGTCGATAAAAGTCACAGCATAGCAAGTCGAAAAATGTATAAACTGTCATTGTATAGTATGTTAAAAAAGTGATAAAAAGTCATGGTAAAGAATGTCGAAAAAAGTAATAAAAAGTCATGGTAAAGTATGTCGAAAAAAGTGATAAAAAATCATAGTATATATAGTATGTCGAAAAAAGTGATAAAAAAGTCAGAGTAAAGTATGTCGAAAAAAAGGTCATAGCATAGCAAGTCGAAAAAAGTAATAAAAGTCATAGTATAGTATGTCAAAAAGTGATAGTATAGTTTGTCGAAAAAAGTGATTAAAAAAAGTCATAGTATAGTATGTCGAAAAAAGTCATACTATAGCTTGTCGAAATAGGTGATGAAGAGTTATAGTATAATATGATGAAAAATTGATCAAACGTAATAGTATATTATGAGGAAAAAAGTGATAAAAAAGTCATAGTATAGTATGTCGAAAAAAGTGATTAAAAAAAGTCATAGTATAGTATGTCGAAAAAAGTCATAGCATAGCAAGTCGAAAAATTTATAAACTGTCATTGTATAGTTCGTTGAAAAAAATCATAGTATAGTATGTCAAAAAAAGGTCACACTATATAGTAAGTCGAAAAAAGTGATAAAAAGTCATAGTATGTTAAAAAAAAAGATAAAACAGTCATAATATAGTATGCCGAAAAAAGATATTAAAAAGTCATAGAATAGTGTCGAAAAAAGTAATAAAAAAAAGTCAGTGTGTCAAAAAAAGCTATAGTATAGCATGTTGAAAAAAATGAAAAAGTCATAGTATAGCAGGTCGAAAAAGCATATGAAAAAATCATAGTATAGTGTGCTGAAAAAAGTAATAAAAACGTCATAGCATAGCAAGTTGAAAAAATTGATGGAATGTAATTGTATAGTGATGAAAAAGTCATTGTGTAGTATGTCGAAAAAATTGATACTATAGTATGTCGAAAAAAGTGATAAAAAGTTATAGTATAGTATGTTGAAAAAGTGATTAAAAAAGTCATAATAAAATTATATATATAATATAGTATGTTGAAAAAAATGATAAAAAGTTCATAGTACAGCATGTCGAAAAAAGAGATAAAAAAGACATAGTATAGTATGTCGAAAAAACATTGATTTAAAAGTAATAGTATAGTTTGTCGAAAAAAGTCATAGTATGTGATGTTGAAAAAAAAGTCATAGTATAGCATGTTGAAATAGGTGATGAAGAGTTATAGTATAATATGATGAAAAAAGTGATAAGTCATAGTATAGTATGTCGAAATAAGTCATAGTATAGTATGCCGAAAAAAGTGATAAAAAAGTCATCTTATAGTATGCCGGAAAAAGATATTAAAAAGCCATAGTAAAGTATGTCGAAAAAAGTGATAAAAAGTCATAGTATAGTATGTCGACAAAAATCATAGTATAGCAAATCAAAAAAAGTGATAAAAAAGTCATAGTACAGTAAGATGAAAAACGTGATAAAAAAGTCATAGTACAGTATGTCGAAACATCACATACTCCAGTCCATCTGTATAGCAGGAGAACTAATGTTTTGTAGCTACTTGAATCTGTCTTTAAGCTTTATTTAGCGCTCCCTACTGTACAGTAGGGAGCGCTAAATAAAGCTTATTTTACAATTGTTTTGCAGTGATTAAGTTCTAAAGCACAAATAAGTACCCATCAATTACTTCTCAGATGATTTTGTGCAGACAAATTTATTTCAGCAGCTGTAAAAAGAAGAAGTTTACTCTAGTATCGATTTCTGACTATTTGAAGACGAGAGGAGAACATTTGTCTTTGTTTGATTTCATTAAAAGTGAAGTTGGGCTTTGCTGTTGGCTTCACGACTCCGTTTTTTTTTTCAGAGCGACAACATACCCTTCTTTAACTCGTTGACTCCTGTGTTATTTCTACCCTATTGTCCCAGCCCATAATTACACATGTATGAATTGTATCCTTACAGGAAGCTAAGGATGAGGCTTGTTTTTGAGCCACTGTATGTTAAACAGAAAACTAGGGATGGACCTAGTTTTTCAAATGAAAGTGCTTATAATTCAATTCTTGTCAGGGTTTAGGCCTCATATGATGTTTTATCCTTATTCCAACACATTCTAAGACAATTCAAGGAAACCTTGACTAGATAGATTCTCTCTCTCTCTCTCTCTCTCTCTCTCTCTCTCTCTCTCTCTCTCTCTCTCTATATATATATATATATATATATATATATACATATACATACATACATAAACAGACACACCTGGGGCGAAGTTGGAAACCAGAATCAGCTTTAAATACAGTCCTAATCTAGTCCTCACTAACACGGGCCCAATTATAGTAACTACATGAAAACTTCACTGTTGTTGCATGAAATGTCAATTGTGTTTAGCCTACATCATCAGTTTCTATCATGTTAAATAAGAGGCTAAGCCAGCCTGGTGGCCAAGCTGCAGACAGATGCTCCTCAACAGTGTGCTCCCCAGCAGTCAGCTCCCCCTGCTGTTCATAAGGGGCCTCTGCACCCCTTTCGTTTCAGACCCTCCCACCAGCCTTTGGGCCACGCCTCCTCATTTACATTGACATGTGTCAAGTCCAAATGAAAAGCCAATGTAAATGGAAATTCAAAAGCCAAATATTAAACCCAAATGGAAATCCAATGTTAAATTGAAATCGAAAAGCCAAATATTAAATCCAAATGAAAAGCCAATGTTAAATTGAAATTCAAAAGCCAAATATTAAATCCAAATGGAAAAGCCAATGTTAAATTGAAATTCAAAAGCCAAATATTAAATCCAAATGGAAAAGCCAAATGGAAAATTTAAAAAAAAAAAAATATTTTCAATTTGATCAATGGAAAATTTAAAAAAATAATAATATTTTTTATTTGATCTGGCTTCGTTTTCTCTTTGGACTTTCAATTTGAATTATGAATAAATATTTCCTCCATAATATTTGTCTGAAATGTAGCGGAGTGGCATGAAAAGAAAAGAGAAGTACCTCAAATTTGTACTTAAGTACAGTACCTGAGTAAATGTACTTAGTTACATTCCTCCAGTGTCCAGAGATGGCAAAAGTACTCAAGTAGAAGTACAGATATTTGTGTTAAAAAATACAAGCCTGTAACAAAGTACAGGCTTGGAAATGTACTTAAAGTATAAAAGTAAAAGTAGCCTTGCGAATGACAACCATTTTTATGCAAAGCTACCTGGACCACACAAATGTTACTAGAGTGCAAGCTGATAAACGTCAGTGGACATGGAGAAAAGGCTCTTTATATACCATTGCCTACATTTTAAATGGATGTCTGCCAACAGGCCTAAAACATCACATATATGATTATTGTGACAGACTGGGACTCCAGGTTAATAAGATCCTGACTGAGTTGCAAGATATGAATTCAATTGTGATTCCGTGAAAATTCACAGATCCAGTTTCTCTTTTTAATCTTCCCCTTAACATTTAAAGGAATTTACATGTATGTGTGTGTGCTCAAATATGGCTTCTGGAAAGAAAATAAAGGATAAAATATGCCGAATCTCTGGGATCTCCGTTTTCTTCATTTTCAATCATGTCGCCGTCTTTACTATGTGCTAACGTTACCGCCATCAAGCCGCAATGATTTGCTGCGAACAAATGCCGCCAAATCTGTCGAGTCATCTTGTAGTGGTGCGTCAAGTCCAACATATATTCCCATCCAATTAGATTGAATTCAGTATTGACGCGAAAAATAACGGTAACTCCACTGAAATTATTTGAAACTAAAGTAACGAGCAGATTTTGTAAAGTGTAAGGAATAAAAGTAAAAAGTTGGCACAAAAAGAAATAGTAAAGTAAAAATATCAAAAACATCTACTTGAGTACAGTAACAAAGTATTTGTACTTCATTACTTCCCATCTCTGCCAGTGTCAGTATCACACATTGTATAGTTCTATTGCATCTTTATTTTCCTCAAATGCAGCAGTACCCCCTGGTTGGTTTATATGCAGTGGTGTAAATCAGTGATTCCAAAACAGGGGTACTTTGAAAAATTGTAGAGTAGCTCAAAAAATAGAAATGACTCAAATATATCCACATACTAACATTACGTTAACTAACAACACCATAACTAAATGTTGCAGTTGTGTTAAGTTAAACTGGTAGCTAAAAGAAAAAAAACATTAGAAATATTTAGCTAAAAGTAACATTAACCGAGAAGTTGTTGAAATACTCAGCTTCACACTCCGTGGTAGGCTAGTAGAGCACGGCTGACCAATTGTATGAAAAACTTCAAATAAAGTCTTATGATTTTATACATTTGGCAGATAAATTGGGATTCGATGAAGGGGTGTGTGAGTTTCTCACAGGGGGCTGTGGGGGGGGGGGGGGGACCTCCGACCAGAAAGGTTGGGAACCAATGTAAAAATACTTTCACATTTTTGTGCCACCCCTTTACCAGCCGCAACATTAAAGTGATACAATAATGCATTCTGCATGAGTACTTGCCAATACTTACTTAAAACCTGCAGATGTAACAGATCTACACTTTACTTCTACTTAAGATCTCAGTAGTACCACTGCACACATTTTATTGGTCGGTAATTTTTTATGCTGGCTGTGACGAGATCCCTTCTCAGTTTTTATGCTCTACATATCTGGAACAAACTCCCAGAAAACTGCAGGTCTGCCGCAACTCAGTTTTTTCAAATCCAGGCTAAAGACCTTGTCTTTCTTTAAATAATTGTTAATTTACAAGTCCTCTGGGAGACCGATTTGGAACTTGAGTTGAAACAAAACATAAGTCCTCTGGGATGCCCGAGTTGGACTCGGTTAACTTTTACTGCACACAAAAAAAAATTAAAAACATTATGCTCCCTTCAATCCTGCCTGGCATCTGATATGAACCACCATACATGTATCATTAATTAGTCCCTTCCACTGGAGTTCAGCAGGTCACATAGGATCATAGGTACATTAAAGCTGTGTGTAATCTGAGCAATGAACGAAGAGGCCGTGGGTATTGTGTGCATTTTATTGGAAAGCAGATCACCATTAACAAAACCGACAGCCAAAGTCATTAACTGTACATGTAAGGATTGATGGAATGTTTCCTTAAGGAATGAATTCAGACTAGACATACATCTCTGCAGGGACCAGATCCAAGTACAGTATGATGAGTAGGGGGCAGAGGGAATGTGAGGACGGAGGCATGAAGAACTTCAGTTCTTCTCCTCTAGGCTATGGACAAAAAAGAGGGAATCTGAGGCGAATGTTTTACTGGTCTCCAACCAGTCCAAGGACTGCTGCAGCACCCAGAGTGCTCAGTAGAGCCAGCTGGCGGCACAGCTCGTGTAGTGGACCAGCTCGTCATCTTTAAACCACAGGGAAATCTCCTTGTTGGCACTCTCGACGGAGTCACTGCCATGGATGATGTTCCTGTTAAAAAGGACAAAGCAAAGCGTGAGGAATGAATATAACGCATCCGAGAGAATTTGGTCCAAAGAAACAAACTTAACATCCCACTAAGTTATGTCTGGGCTACCATTGAACACACTGTTGATATTTAGGGCTCCTCTGAGCCCAACAAAAACACTCACTTGCTGACGTCGATGCAAAAGTCTCCTCTGATGGTCCCGGGCTTGGAATCAGCAGGGTTGGTCTCACCCAGCATCACCCTGCCGGTCTTCACCACACCTTTGCCCTCCCACACCTGGAATACATAAGAGAGATGAAGCCAGCTGCTTCGTTAGCTCTTCCCCAGCACTTAAGGAACACATTTCTCCAAACAGCTGACAAATTACGGGTATTATTTTCTACAACAGCAAAAGCAGGTTTAATGTTCCATAAATTGTCTCCTGGGCTTTGGTTAAAAAAAACACCAGTCTTGTACCCCCTTCTAGAGTTTAGATTCTCTGCCCGAGCCAACATTTTACGCCGCTATGGCCGGGCCCTTAAACAAGCATTTGTGTTTTTTTGTCATTACTTTATTAGCCTTATTCGGTGGGGAGCAAGCTATGGCTCTCTAGCTTCTTCCATAGCTCTGGGTGTATGTCCTGACCTGAGTTGAGTGTGAGGTAAACTGTGCTACATTGCGTCTCCCCCCCCTCTGCAGCACTGTTGTCGACCAATTAGGTGATCAAGACAAGAAAGTCTCCTCTATGGTTCCAGGGCTTTGATTATGTTGCTGCCTTGATCTGTTACCCACACTATTCAGCTGAGGGAGCAGCTAGGGTCGAATTTTTTTTTTTAATTTATTTTTTTATATATATAAACACTTCTTCATTTGTGATCCATTCCATTCTGAATAAACAAACAGCGCAGTTTACTTGCTATGTCCTTGTTGCATTATTCATTAAGAATTCTAAACAGATTTCTGTAGTTCAAACAACTCTAGTTGAGAACGTCAGTTATAACGGACCACGTATTAAAAATACTGGTTTAAAACGTGCACGGGCTTCATTTTTTTGGGCCGATCTAAGCTTTACCCCCTTCACACCGAGGGCTTGACCGACTCGGCATCACGATCCGGGTCGAGCGGTCGCACACAGGGCCATTTCAGTGTGAATTGTACACAACCAGGGTCTCCAACAAACTGGGCTGGACAAACTGTGCAATTAGTTTGAAATGGGGGACCAGAGTCGGCACAGGTTGCTGCGCACTTTGAAATAAAGGAACAGATTTTTTTTCCTCCAATTCACGGGTCTGTCTCGCTCTCTCTTCACATGAGCTCGCAACATCTCTGCAGCAGTTCAAACTCCAGCTGGACTGGAGTTCGCAAAGTCAGCCATTTACTGATAGAGTGTAAACCCCGCCCATTTTCAGCATGTGAGGGTTCTGGTACGCGTCGTTGCTGGGTTGTGACCATGTTGGATCTGAAGGTCCTAACCCGCGTTAACTGGCTCGGTTTGAATTAAGAAAAGGGTGCGAAATAAGAATAGACCTTTTTCACGGCAGACATGTTGACATGTAGGAAAAGCACAGGTGTATTCAAAACCATTAACGATGGCTGCATTCCACTTAGGAGAGGTCCTGGTATTGTTCATGCTGACTCACTGAAATAGCTCACTGGGACACTTGATGGAACTGAGCCATCGTTAAGGTTATCAATTTCAATTTCTACTACGACAAGTCAAAATGTCTGCTGTAAAAAAGGTCCCTTTATTCAATCGGTTGTCTCTTCTTACCATGGCAACAACTGGACCAGAGGACATGTATTTCATGAGGGTAGGAAAGAACGGCCGGTCCTTCAGGTCGAGGTAGTGCTGCGTCAGGAGGTCCTCAGAGGCCTGCAGCAGGGAGACAGCGTGGACAGACATTAAACACTGGACATATGAAACCATTTCACATTCTATACCAATTATTGGTCCATATTGTAAAATTTAACAGCAAATCCTGACCCCATGCTACCGTCAACAGAACTCCCACAGTTTAAAATGGGGGGGTGGGGGCACTGGCATCCGATCAGTACACTGCGGCAGCTGCCCTGATAAGTGTCAGAATGTAGACCGGTCGCCGATGGGTGAATCCCTGCCTATACCATTAGGGAGAGGAGGGCTCCATATTCAATAAAAACCCACAGCCCCCAGAGCCGTCAGGCCTTTACTGGCTACAGCGATGAATTCAATAACCTTACAGTCTGTCTACATCTGTTTTATTTAAAAAAAAAAAATAAACTGAAACACATTACTCTGTCCACTATATTACCTATAAAACCCTAGATTTTCATGTGCAATTTATATAATAAAAAGATTAATACTTGGCATCCGTGCATCGACACAAAAGTATTGCTATACTTTGCTAATCGATTTCCCCTCCACCCCTACTGTTTGTTTACAGTTAGAATGACACCCTTGGTCACATGGTCAATCCATTCTACTCCAAGGCTAAACTCTAGTCCCTCAAGTTGAGTAAGTAGAAACCCTGATCCGACACAGCACGACAAAAACAGGTACACATCCAACTACTCAAAGTCAAATCTGACCATTTCAGTATGCGAGTCATTTTAGTGAAGCGCTTTCTGTTCTGATGTCAGTCAATAACTGACATTTATATTAACTCATAAAAATAAACTCGCTGCTCTACATTGAATAATCAGTGCAGTTTCTCAGGCAGTGCTCCTTTGCCAGACTGTACTTGGCTCCCTTTCTCATTTCACTTCCGACTTCTCCACTAACACTGGGATCTAACTTCAGCAATTAGGGTTAATCTACTTTACCTCCATTATACAACATTTTTTGAATGTGTTCATATAACGCAGGTTTATAAATGAACCACACTTCATGGTAAGTGTTAGAGGATCAGGAGACCCTTACACTGTGCTAATCTATGCTGCAGTCAGGAATAGACACGCAGGTTAAGCTCACCGGAGATCTGTCAGTCGGCACACTCACACGATCATGTGCGTACACTGTAGATGGTTAAAAATACCACGGACTTATGAAAGCCGCCAATTTAAAACTCCTATCATAAAAAAAGTTAAATCTAAGCCAAAGCCTTAAGAAAAATAAATCATTTACTTACATGTTGCATCTTCATGGCCACAAGTTTGAAGCCTTTGGTCTCAAACCTCTTGATGACCTCTCCAATGATGCCCCTCTGCACACCATCGGGCTTGATGGCAATGAATGTGCGCTCCTTCTGCTCGGCCATGATTCTACAACAAAAGCAGAAAAAGGAAAAAAAAAAACAGATGAAGGAAATACAAGTCTGCAGGAGGAACACAAGGCTGAAGAGTCACTCACGGCTCTTGGTCGCATTTGGCACAGTCATCAGTGGGGCGGGCTGTAGAGGCCCCCGACCCCATTGCACAGCGAACACATAGACGACACGCAGCTCTGGTCAGTGTGGATCTGACAGCCAGATCACCTAATCTGAACTACTGTGACTCTGGCTGCCAGCCCCGCCTACACAACGTAAAGACTTATCCTCACCTATGGTGCACTGGACCGACTCCACTGTCAGTTTCATCAAGTCAAGAGACTAGAATGTAAGGCAACGCCACTACCCATTCCATATACATTTACTGTGAATAGAGCTGTAACAATTGCACATTTTGCTGTACAATTAATTATCCCAGAAATAATTGCAATTCAGATGATTGTCTGTCAAATTTCAAAAATATTTTTTTAAAGAAATTAAGTTTTGAATAAACCATGCCTCTTCATTATCATAAAACATGTTTTGTCACTGTATCCCCTTATCATTTATGTTATGGACATGTATAGGGTCAAATGCAAACAACTGAAATATATAGTCCGACCAATTATCACGTATAATTACAATTTGGCATATAGTATAGCATGTCAAAAAGAGTGATAAAAAGTCAAGTCGTAGCATAATGTCAAAAAAAAGTCATAGTTTAGCATGTTGAAAAAAGTGATAAAAATTCATAGTTTGTAATTTTTTATTGTTTTTCTAAACAAAAAACAATTACCAGTCCACACCTTATGACCTTAACTACGTAACAATTGTTACAGGTCTAACTGAAGTTTCCCATATTGTAATTTTGTACCAATTATAGGCGATAGTGCTTAGTAGGTACACAAACTTCCAATCAATCGCTGGTGAACTGCAGAAAGTCTAGAGTTAAAACAATAAGTCAATTATTTGATCAGTCAGTTGACTGAAACTTAACATCAGCAACTTTAAGAGGGGAAAAAGCCAAACACTCATTGGTTAGAGCTGCTAAAATCTGAGCATTTAAGGTTCTTTTTCATAGGCTTGTTTTTAACTGCTGGTCTAACCAAACAAGCAGTTTCAAGTCCTCTACTTGAGATCTGGGAAATTATAGGGTGTAACATTTTACAGACTAAATTATAAAAAGGAACATATAGAAGATTAATGAAAATATTGATAGTAGCAGCCACTCTTCGTGCAGAGTAAGCAGATATAGCCAAGTGTGATCTCGTCTACAGGCAAGCACGCAAAACATTAGAATTAAATAATTTTACTTTTGATACAATTACATTGTTCTTTCTAGAGAACTTGATTTGTCATTTTGTGCAGCTAAGGGGAGCATTAACTAAAGTTATTCCCACAAAGGAATACAAAAATTAAGCCCTTACACTACAGATTAACATGAAAATAAACCTTGGCAGAATTATAGACACTGGCAGAGGCATCATTGTTACTGAAGATCGAATCTCAAAAGACCAATAAAGTCGGAATATGACAAAGCCCCAGAAAGAGTAGACAAAAGTTAGGGTTGGGTTTCCAACAATACCGGTGTAGCATCGAGTTCTGGTCCCTCTCTGAATCATACCCGACGCTACGCTGATTGTAACAGGAGGGAAACCGACTGACACATCACCGCCTTTCTGATGCAGGTCAAATCATGTCACTGCCCACAGCTATTGCACACCAACTGGTAACGTTATTCCAAATCACAGTCACACCTGCAGCAGGCTAACGTAACGTTAAACACACACGGCCTACAATACACCAATGCACGACTACTATGATCTTGCACTTTAAGGAAGTGCGCTTTTTAATGGCTGACACGTAAAGTTAGGTCTACCTCCTTCCTTGGAACAAAAGGTTCCATACAGACACGTCTGCAAAACCGGCCTACATAAAAGAAGGCATGTCTAACGGACTGCTGCATCACGAGCATTAGCACAACTCCTTTGAATGACTGTTAGGAGCAACTAACGTTACTGTACAACAATTATGACAGAAACGTTAGCTAATTGCTACAGTTGACATTTACTCAAATAAGTTGGGTGTAACGTTAATGCTACTAGTCGCTTGGCCAAATTGAGGCATAGCGACATTAGCATAGCATGTAGTGTCATAATATTCATTCATCAGAAAATCGGTGCCTGTCTGAAAGGCATTTGACTGCACGTGAGCACGTTCCTCAGACAGCTCAGTGAAGTTAATGACGTTTTGGTCTGCGGCCGGCTGCACTTGACAGCCGGTCTTCAACCCGGATTACAATAACTCTTGCCAAAGAAGAGTTCCACCCTGCTGAGCGACCCCTCGTTACTGCCGAAGTAGTTCATTAATTTTGCCACAGAGTGTAACTGTTCCTCCCTGTTCTGAGGGGATAGCAGCACAGGCCTAGGCCTCACACACAGCCGCATGGTCTTTTGTTCGCGTTGCTGCACTGACTTGCCAAGTCTGGGTAGCGGCGCAGCCTCAATCTGCCAGGATTGCAGCACCAATACACCGTTACCCCGTTATAGCGTCAGTTAACATAACGTTAACGTAACTACTGAAATCACAGCATTACCGAGAAGTTTCAATGTATCTGACATAGCTTTCCGTTAGACCACACATGCTGGAAAATACCGACTTCTGAAAACTAACTTGAACGTTAGCTTCAAACTCGGGCGTTTAAACAACAGGGGTAATTAGACATAGGCCTATATTAATATAGACGTAAAATATACACGTAAAAAAGGAATAGTATGCTCACATTATAAAGCTCGGTTGAGTGGTGGATTTCCGGTAGCTGTTGCTCTGGTTGACGTGGGAGAAGACCGACAGAGTTTGCGCCGCCGCCTTTTATCCTTGGAGGCGGAGACTGGCGCTACGGCAAGACACTGGAGCCAAAAATAAAGAGCAGTTTAGTCCCACCCTACAGCAAAGATTATTGCCTACAGCATCGGTATAGAGTCCGCAGCGCTGTAGAGAAAGGTCTGGCAATGCGAGAGCAGCGAGACTGCACCATATGAGTCCCAAACTTTAGTTCTCGTGTCGCGAGAATATCTGTAGCCTAATGCTGCAGTGCTGCCTATTACAGTCAATTGTTTAAAGACATTTTCTGACAGGCTACAAAACACAGAAATCCAAAAACACACACACAAAATGCAAAACTCAACAAATGGTACATGATGTGCTCAATGTAAAACAAAAGTTTGAATGCCTTATCAGGAGACTTATGCCTTTTGCTTGTTCAGTGTCACACTTGCTACATAGGCTACTGTATGTACAGCATACCACTATTCCTTCATATACTCTGATCTTAAGTATTGCATATTTAGTAGATTTAGTTTTCCTCCCTATATTTTTGTATATATTTTTTTATTGCCTATATCTATATCAGTCTATCAATCAACCTACTCCGTCTCCTACTTATGGTGCGTTGAAATCAACTCAGACGTGTAGTAAGTGTGGGGGACAGAGGGCACCGTCATGTAAAGTGTGGGGGGCATGTTCTCTGCATACCCGGTGTCCGCTACGCCCTTGCCCCCAATGACATTGATTCTCAATCCTACATCCTGTCCTCTGCACATTCTATATATCCTGAACTTTTGCTCATCCCTCGACATTTGCACATCTTGCACTAATCCATACAGCCTCTTTTTATGTTAAATAGTTATATGTATGTGGCAGGCCTATTTGTTTCTGTATTTATTGTTTGTTTATTTCTTATTAATGTTTAATATGTTTATGTATGCACCAACAACCAAGGCAAATTCCTCATAATTGCTACTTTTCCCTTCTTTTTCTGATTCTTTGTCTTTCTCTTCCCCGTCCTCCTCCTTTTACTCTCGCTCTTCTTGCTATGCCTCTCTCCTATGTTGGCATCCATTGCACTAAAACAGAAGAGCTCAGCTGTGGCCCTTTTATCGCTAAAGCTCTGATTGCTACTTGAACAATTGTGCATCATTGTGTTGTGAGGAGTCTGAGTGGATAGGGGAACATCTGAGTTTAGCATTTTGAATAGCAGTCTGTTCCCCGTGAACACAGGAGATGTTATTCATGAAGATCAAGCCACATGTAGAGAATTGTGTGGAGTGTTTTAACCGTTGTGTGTCATTCAGGTCTGTGGGACCCGTTTTCAGTGTTTGCTAAAAGAAAAATTATGCTATTTATTATTTCTTCTAACTCAGACTCATTGGCTTTGGCTCATTTTCTGTGAAGATAACATAAAAAATAACTTTTTCAATGACTGCACATGGTACACCCCCCCTACACATAACTATTACATATGAGGTGTTCATGTCTACTGGACCCGAGTGTATTTAATTGTCGGTGCTATGAAACTATGTTGTCTTTCTGCACCTGCTATTCCCACACAAAGTTACAAAATGGTTACATTTCAAGCACTTTCACCTGTTCTGATTAAGGTCTATGAAATAAGCACCAATAATGATCAAAAATCTTGTTTCTATTTCTTTTACCTTTTTTTTTTATAATTGATTTTCCTTGTTTTCTCTCAAAAAGAAAATTATCATATGATCATGAATTTAATCTCACAGGGGGGTAAATGGCAAATATGAACCATAAATTATCTGTTAAGTATTTTTACGTAAATTGTTATGGCTGTATTGATTTAAAAGCCTAATAATGTGGTGGGAACATGTAACAAAACTATGAACACCACAAGGGTTAAAGGAATTGTGGATTTAGAACTGCAGTCTGAGTGTAAAGTAGGAAGTGTGCTTTTATTTTAGCAGAATTGGTTCAGGGGGTTGGTACATGTACTTTTGTTTGCGCTCAAATGACCATCCTTAAGGTTTGCACCATATACTGTATAGTTTGTAAATGGGCAAACAGGCCTTCATGTTCTCTGTCCCGCAATTTTAAACCACTTGCAGACAGGTGTGCCGCTAGATAGGCTGATCCCAATTAGGGCATTTAAAAATGTAGGCTTTGGAGGCTTATTGGAATTAATTGCTTCCTTACCCTAGGCTCAGGTTAGCCTTGCACCAGCTGTTATTGTTTTAGACTACTGGGGTACTTCCTTTGACACACTGAGCTTCTCTCTCCCCTCACTCTCCATCTGTGTGCATCCATGTCCCAGAAATGCTTGTTACTAACTTAGCTCTGGGGAGCTTATTCGCCGGAGTCCTTATGTTTTATTCGGCCAGCAGTTTTCCTCGGATTACGGTGGCACCTAAATCATGGTTGGAGCTGTCGCCGTGGTCCTGCTCCGCACCTTGCTATGCCCTGCTACACCCTGCTATGCTCTGCAGTGCCCTGCTATGCCCTGCTACGCCCTGCTACGTCCTGCTACGTCCTGCTAAGCCCTGCTACGTCCTACTCAGCCCAGTCTCATGGCAGTTCGTGAAATGGTCACGTTATTGAATCTATTGATTTGTGTACTGAACACGTTAATGTCGTTATTTTCGTGTGGTAAGTAATGTATTTCAATGGGAAGCATATTTCGTGATCAAGAACGATTACGGTAGCGAGTAGTATTGATAAGGCGAAAATCCGTGCAGGGAGGTTGGTCGGGGTGGTGGATGGGTCAAACAACACAGGACTTTCACCCCGGAGACCGGGGATCGCGTCCTGCGTTTTGCAGTTCTTTTCCGCGTTATTCTCTTCCTAACCACAACCGTCCCGTTGTTGTGGCCGGCTTGTGGCGTTTCATTTCCCTGTTGTTGTATCATATGGTTTCATCTGAAAATCTTCTTGACTCGAAAAGTAACTAGTAACTAATATTTTCCTCTGAAATGTAGTGGAGTAGAAGTAAATGGAAAAACTCAAGTGAAGTCCAAGTTTCATGTTAAACAAAAAGGATCTCATTCTTTAACAAAAAGCTCAACATCTGTAGGGATCATTTCCATGATGTTGCCAGATACTTAGAATAATAATCTGAGCCTGTCAGCGGCAACAAACAGATCTTTTAG